>NW_025335268.1:125938961-126046233 GCF_004798865.1 Varanus komodoensis
AACAAGCAAAAGAAGGCTTACACTCCCCTTATCTGTGGCTATATTGGTTCCCTGAATTGGCTGGTGGATGCTTCATGAGCTTTCTCATGGCCTAGATGAATTTTGTAAATATCTGCTCTCCCAGAGTTTCAGCAGTTGTCAATACACATAGGTTTTCCTGAGAGGTGGAGGCAAAGCTGCTTCAGTAAAGGAAACAGTTTTGGTTCTCACAGCTCTTATCTAAAGAATATACTTGGGGAAAGCAGCTTCTGAGAGCAAAGCTGCTTTAGTAAGGCAAATAATTTCATTCTCATGGTAAAGGCAGCTCTTATCTACAGGGTGACTGGGGAAGGCAGCTTCAAAGCAATTATTGCTGATGCTCATTCTAACAAGTTGAAGGCCATTATGCCTTGATGTGGTTTCAATAAGCTATCCCAACTTTTAGACACTGCAGAAGTTCACTATGCTAACCTCTTCCCATTGTTCCAGTAGAGCCTATAAAACAGATTATAAGGTATTAAAGGCCTGGATGAATAAGAAGGTATCTGCATGCTATTTTTAAAAAACCCATAAAGATGATGCCAGGCAAACCAATTTGGGAAGACTGTTGTTTAACCAGAATGTTGAGATCAAAAAAGTCCTTTCCTAGTAGTCACCAACCTTCCTTTGTTTGGGAGGGGCAATGAGAACAGGCAGTCTAAGCACATTTTGTCCCATGTCTGACTGTTTCACTGACATTTCCTCCTGCATATTCAACCAGATTTGGTGAAAATATGATTTTCAGTCTTTCCATTCAACCACTAATGTTTCTAAGCTTCTTTCTTACTGTGAAAGCACAACACCCATTTGGTGATATTTTGCTTCTCATAACAATATTGCAACCAGAATGTAGTTGTCCCCTGCTGACTTTTTCTTATAATTCAAGTAGTTGGACTCTCTATGTTAAAACTGTCCATAGTTTTGCTATTGTATCTAGTTTTTATCTTCTAATTTGACAGATATGTGTTACTTTTATGTTTTATGCTGGGCATTTAAGTTATAAAGATTTAATTACAGCCATTCAAATGCAGTAGGAGGTTGATGCCAAAAATGTTTTTAATGAGGATTGTGTGTGTGGTACTGAGCAAATTGAAAATCACTTTATTTTGGACAGCTCTTCGTGTCAGGATTTAAGGAAAATGTGAGTGCAGCCTATCTTGGACAGGTATAATGGTCATTCTTGGTTGGAAAAGATAGTATCAGAGGAAAAATAAAATATTAATAACCTTACCAATCAAACTGCATAATAAGGTTGTGCAATACTATCATAAGGTTTTCTACTTACTGACCTCATGTATCAAATAAAGCTTATATATAATGTGTACATTATTATATGCATGTTACATAAAAATCAAAGAGTGATTCTATCAATGTGTGGAATGCCTCTATTACAACTAGATTTTTTTCCCTCATGAGGCAAAATTTTCACCATACCTTGATTACAATTTGGTAGGGCTGGCCATCTCAGGGGCTTGATTTTCCCTCCATGTAATCTTTCCTGGTTTAGACTACTGCAGCAGCCATCTGCTTTTTGGTCTTCCTTTGATTTCTCTTCTCTGAGGAAATCAAGAATACCTGCTTTTGATCTTTTTCCTGTTTTGCTAAGTTTGTCACTCTTCCTTTTATGTTTAAATATTGTCTTTTTGTCACTTTTCATATCAGAAGTCCTTATACTTTTGAGTCATGTTTGTCTGTCTTCTTTCATCTTCTCCTTATTGATAAGTTTGATCTAGTTCATCTAGAGAGTGCGCCTCCCTTGAAGTGCAATCCTAATTCCAGTTTCATGTTTATTTTTTTTTCTTATGCCTCAAATAACAGTCAAAGACAATACCCAGCCACTGCATGCTGTAGTTAACTAAGAATCTAGTACGAATGATCTTGTAGAGGGACCCAGATGGTTTAGTCAGCCTTTCTGTTGTCTATTGCTGTTTTTTAGAGGGGTTGTATAGTAGAACTTGTTTGTATAGCTGACTTGGTTTGGTACAAGTGAGCAAAGCACAGGGAAATTAGGACTAATAAATGTTATAGTCCAATTATAATAATAAAACATTGAATTTCACAAAGCCAAAAAATTAGAAGCTTGGGCTGATGCCTTAACAGATGAGTGGTGCTCTCTTAAGACTTATTCACCATGCATCCACAGTTTTTCTTGGTCTTTCAGGATGGGGAAGATAGAGTGCCTGGGACCAGTTGCCCCACATTGTCATGGTCCTGTATTGCTTTATAACGTATGTGAACCTTAGTGTGTTACTAGATGAATTCTGTGAGTTGACCCCTGACCCATGCCTTTTTGTTGCTTGTAAGGAAGCAGAAGTTGTGAAATTGTACAATATTGTCACTGCTCATGGGACAGTTCTGTTACAGCATACCTTTCTTCTTTTCTTCCTTTTTCAGTAGTGATTCATTCATCAGTCAGTCAGTGAGAGTGATCCCCTCAGCCTTCAAAATTATCTCACTCTCAGATGACAATTCCCTGCTACCCCTTCCCCACTCTCAGAATGCTGATAGGAACGCTGGAATTCAAAACAGTAAAGTATTGGCTGCCTGTCTTCAGAGTGAAGCTGAACATACCCAACATAACTTTACCAACAGTTGCTTCCATAGCCTTGCATGGGGCAGAAAAAATCTTGCTCCAAACTCATTAAACTAATGAAAGGCACACACCACCTCTTCAAGTCTGAATAAAGTACATCAGTAGTTTCTCCAGAATTTGAAAGAAATACAGGATTTGCTAAGCAACAGCTTAAAGAAAAAAAGTACAAAGTGTCGATTTTCAGCACTTTTTATAGATTTATAAAAATAAGTTTTATTTGAATTATAATCCTAAAAAACAACAAACTACAAAAAACATCCATCATCAGCACTTTTTAACTTAATCTATATGTAGCCATTTTTCAGCAGATCTATTTGAAATTTTGCATAATTATAGATCTCACTGGTTAGATTATAGATACTGAGTTAAATATTAATAACTGTAAACATGTTATTTTTAAAAACAGTAGAATTTTGATACTTATACTGGCAGATACCGTTTTTCCTTTCAATTCACCTTAAATGAAGGGCAAGTCCTGTGCCTCTTTAAATATGAAATATGAGAATTGCTATAAAATCACTATTCTAATGATTAATGTTATTTAAAATATTTACTGTATAAGTGTTGTATGTGTAATAAACCGGTAAATTGCCATAGGTCTTTCCTGTAGGTCTACATTCTGCTTTAATATTATTAGGGTAGTAGGCTTACTCTGGAAATGAATGGAAAATGGTGAGCAGAAGCAAATATTTTATTCTCTTGCATAGAGAACTGGGGACAATGTTTCATTGACTCTGTATTCTACAACATAAGCAGCTGTGTACAGCATAGATGTATCCCTCCCATCCCTGAATTAGATTTAGACTTCCTAAACTGATTGACTGCTTATCAGAAAAAAAGTGATGAGTAAATGCAGATGGGTCACATTAAAACATACTTTTAAAAGGTAGACATATACCATTTAGTTAATCTTCTCCCATATTTCAGGCTGACAGCATTTACATTGCTGATATATATGTCTTTTATTCATATTGCAGAAGCTCAAGGTAACTGAGTAGATACCATCAGAAAAATATCCAGTGCAATTCCTGTTTTAGAACTCCAGATATCATTAAAGTATTTTGCATATACTTAATAGTGGTGACATGACTGTGATGATGCATGTCTGGTATTAAGAGATTTGATTAGCATCAGGCTTTCACAAACGTTAAAAATATTGAAGTACAAATGGGAGTAGGACATTTTAAAATCTCTTTCTGCCATATTTGTTGCAAATCTGTGCTGATATTTAGACTAGACAGCAGAAAAGTCTTCCTCTGAAACATCAGGTATTTGTCATTTTTATTTTCAAGGCTTATGCCAGATTTTTCACCAAAGAGCTGAGCTACAGAACCATGAAAATTGATTTGAGATTTTAAAACTTCTGTATTGGCTAATGTATTCAGCATTAATACAAATGAATAAGTAATTGCTCTACTAAAAAAGAAAATATAATTTGGCTTGACCTGGGAATAAAAAGGGTACAGGCACTCTGAGCAGTTCTTTTGCATAGTCTATTGGCTTAGTTGCAATGGCAAGAAATTTTGTTGTGAACAACAGTCTTGTAGTCTCAGAACTGCTTGTTGAGGAATGTTAAGTTTAATCTCTTAAATTGTCTCTGCAGTTTGGGGGCGCTAATGCAATAGCACTACTGTGTTCTCTGTCCTGGAAAGATGGAATTAGTCTGCATTCTTTATCTGTTCTGAGCATGAACAAAACTAGGAAATGACATGCATACTATAAACAATGGATTAGATAACTCAGTTTGTATCAGTCTTATGCTCCCTGATGCAAGATGTGAGCAAAACCTCGTTCTTTCTCTAAAACCCTGCAGTTTACAGATGCAAACCATTTGATTATGTCTAGGGAGTGCAAAATGCAAGTGAGGATGTTCTTCTGTAGAGCTGATATGTGCATGGCCAAATACTCTTGTAGAATGGGAAAGCAGTGACTTTTAGTTTTGTTTCCTGTTAGATCTTTCCCAGAGTTCTTCTCCTTCTCTGTCAGACCAACTCCAGATGGGCTGTGATGAGGCAGCCTCAGGAAGCCTGAATGTAGAATGCAGGGTCTGCGGTGACAAGGCATCAGGGTTCCACTATGGAGTGCATGCATGTGAGGGTTGTAAGGTATGTATCATATGTTATCTAAGTCCCTGCGCAGGCTGAAATATATAGGAAATAGGCCATTTGTTTTCGGTAAACAACCAATAGAAGGAAACCAAATATTTCCTTCTTAAAGTCCTAAGTATCTCTCTGCCGCAATCAGAATAGAGGACTAAAAAAAATTCTATTTTGGTAGTGCAGAACGGAAGCCTCACTAAGCAAAATCAGTAGTATTAATGGATTGACATGTTCAGAGGACACAAAGTCACTATAGGTCTTGAAATAGGCAAGCAGTAAGACTCATAAGCTGCAGAAACTAATATGGCTACCCCTCTGGAATTTGTCCCTTTGTTGCATAGGAGTTTGCATAGCAATTGCATTCTCCAGCCGAGTATTTTTTGTACCTTTCTCCATAGTCTCACTGTCCTCCAGTGAATCCCTGGTCTCTCTGAGATCATAGATGTTGCTTTGAGAAGTTATCCTTGACTGGCATATGCCACAGAGCACCTGTGAACATATTTTACTCCTAATTGTTTGGCTTGCTGTAGCAATTACAAAATTCCATCCATGCCCCCCCACACATGCCAACATTGCTGAGTTATTCAGTGTCTAAGTGATGCCAAAATTCTTCAAGGCCAAAAAACAAAACTAAGGCTGTGGAAAGGCAGTAAGAATGTTGAGAAGCTGGAATTTGTCTATCTTTGTCCCCCTCCTGGCAGTTTGTGGCATTACAAGTCTCTTGCATTATTTCCCACATAGAAGAAACATGTTTAGGCTTCCCTTCCTCCCTGTAGCATTCTTTTTTATATGTGTGTATGTTTACCCCTGTGGTAGAGGTTTTATTTATTTATTTTATTTATTTTTCGATATATATCCTGCCTTTTTCCTCCAAAGGGCTCAAGGCAGCTTACATCATTCTCCTCCTCCGTCTTATCCCCACAACAACCCTGTGAGGTAGGTTGGGCTGAGAGTCTGTGACTGGCCCGAAGTCACCCAGGTGGCTCCATGGCTGAGCAGGGACTAGAACCCAGATCGCCTGAGTCCCAGTCCCACGCTCTTAACCACTACACCACACTGGCTCTCTGTTGTTATGGTCTGTTGTTGCTTTGTCCCGAGAATCAAGCTGATATATTAACCTTGCACTGTTGAAGGAACTGTTATTAAAATAAACAAACTTCCTGTTAATATCTGCTTCATTCTTTTATTCACTTACCCACAGGGCTTCTTTCGTCGAACAATCCGTATGAAGTTGGAATATGAGAAATGTGAGCGGAACTGCAAGATTCAGAAAAAGAACCGAAACAAGTGCCAGTACTGCCGCTTTCAGAAATGCCTCTCCCTGGGCATGTCACATAATGGTGAGGCATCCGTCCTGTAGCTTTGAATGAAGGGTCAAGGGCATAGGGAGGAATGGAACTATGTCTTTATCATAGGCAATTTGTTTTACAATGACTACTGATTTTTTGGGATGCCTTACTTGGTGTATCATAAAGGTGCCTGACTTCCTTCATTTTGAAAACCAGGCTTTATTTTATTTAAAATATTTAGATTCTACCCTTCAATTAAATATTTCCAGGATGGTTTAAAATAGCTAATAAAGCATAATAGAACAGCCGTAATCAATATAAAAGTTCTCAGCATTAAAAGGCAGCACTGAAAATCCTCACAGCAGAAACTAAAATATGTCTTAACTTCTCAAAATATTTATTTGTTCTGAAAAGCCTTCATTCTATTTGTGTTTTTTTTAGAGAAAATATGAAATTGCTACTGAAAGCACTTTCTAAAGTTGTTTAACCTAAGATATGCTACTTATAGCAAAAAGCATCTTTCAGGGTCCAGTAGTGGAATTGGGAAAGATTTTTGGTGGGAAAATGACTTTGCAAAGGAGGGATTAAATGCTCTCCCTCTGATCCCTATATAGTCAGGATCAGAGACCACCACAAGAGGGGTTTTTTTGGTAAAAGAAAGCAAACATATGTTTTAAAGTATTGTTTTTAATTTGATCATAAGTGTCAGCGCTGGGATATAGGCAACAGGTGCCTTGGCTAGAACACTGGGACTACAGGTGCTGGAGAGGAACAGATGTCTTAGTAGGGTTTAAGAGGACCAGAGAAAAGTCAAAAGCCAGACATAGGTTGATTTCAGATACCAACAAGGCAAAGCAGGGTCAGAGACAAAGGCACAGTCTAGAGACAAGTTATGTCAGCGAGGACAAGAAACAGGTACATGGCAAGGCAGAGTTGGATTAAAGGCAAGTGCAGGAGCAGGAATCAAAAGCATGATTGAGAACAGGGCAAGACTAGAAGCATGCTCAGGAACACAATGCAACCCCACAAAGAATTGTGGGGCTGAAGCAAAGCTGAGCACTGGGCAAGCTCCATTCCCTGCAGCACCTACAGGTCTGCTCCTGGTCCTACAATCATTTGCATGGTGAACTGTGCTTCTCATCAGCAGGGGGAGCTGTGTCAAGGCTTCAGATCCTGACACTGAGGCTGCAATCCTAGGTACATCTGTGAAAGAGTAAACTCCACGGAATATATTTATTGAAAATATGCATTTTTCTTGGTTTAGCTTTGGAGAATATTCATTATATGGTTTATGTATTTATATGTATATAATAATAATTTTATAATTATTGATAATGTAAATTATTAATATAAGCCAAATTAACCACTGGGTTTACATTACACTACATTCGATCAGGGTGATTTGATGTTGTTTACAGATAGCAGAAGTCACAGATATTGTGAGTTCCCATGAATCTTGTGTTAATAACCCATGATTTGCTGCCCTGACATGTGAACTGGATCGTTGTCATATTCCCAACTTCTTACTGTGACATGCAAAACATTAGAACTGAGGGCATGTTAATTAGGGTGATAAAGGGGATGTACAGTGGCATGTAGGGTGATAAAGGGGAAAATGCTGCATGTACTTTGGAGAAGAGAGTAGCCTCCTTCCTTCCCATTTGATTTGTGTGTGATACAATATGGTCTGACTGCAATTGTGCCATAAATTTCAAGATATCTGCCTTTCTCAGATGTACATTGGAGCAGATATTGTGGCAGGCATCTCAGAAAAAGGCATATATCTTTTTTCCTAAAAGGACTTGAACCTACTTGCTCTGGGAAGCCAGCTGTACACAGCCTGTGTCGTGCCAACAATGATCCTTTATCAGTCTTGTGACTTGCAAGAAATCTCAGCTGAGGCACCCTGCATGTGGTTGCATCTCTTAAATGAGAGATATATGTACATTCCCTTAGAAAGGGAATATCTTTCATCTCTGGTCTATTTTTTATGTTGCATCTATAGATTAATTTGAGTTCATGCTTAATTAGTTTGGGAGCCAGTGTGAGGTAGTGCTTAATACACAGGTTTAATCCTCACTTAGCCACTGAAGTTCACCAAGTCACATTGATTCAATCAATATCTCTCAGCTTAACCTAGTTAACAGGGTGGTTTTGAGTGTAAAAATGGGGTGACAGGTATCGTGCACACTTCCTTGAGCTCTTTGAAACAATGCTATTATCATTACATAAATTAAATATTTGTTTTTCCCCTCTATCAGTAATGGTTTCTTATGAAAAAAATCTTGAGTGAAAGTGTAGTGGGAAAGATACGATTACATCATGTAAACATAGCCATTTCTACCCTTTCTAGTGTAAGACCTCTAACTGTGCTTCATTATGTTATTTCAGCCATTCGTTTTGGCCGCATGCCAGAAGCTGAAAAAAGAAAGCTAGTGGCAGGACTGACAGCAACTGAGATCAACTGCCAGAACCAGCAGGTAGCTGACTTGAAAGTTTTATCCAAGCACATCTACAATGCCTACCTGAAAAATTTCAACATGACCAAAAAGAAAGCACGAGGCATCCTGACTGGGAAAGCCAGCAGCACCCCAGTAAGTGCCTCATTCACATATATCTCAAAATGTAGCAGAGACTCTGTCACTGGCAGCCCAAGAAATTCAGTGCTGCACGGGAGCTGCCTGTACAGGCTAACATACCTGGAAGAACTTAATGGTCTTGTTCACAACTGGCACAATCTGGATTATATCACTAGGAGCTTTTGAAAGATTATATAACCAAAATTTTGTCTTCCACAAGTTATTTTATTGATTTTCAGTTAGCCATCAACATTTATACTGGGTTCAATCTTGAGGGAGGGGGGAGTGTTAGTCCACTGTTTCCAGCAAGGGAATTTTTCCCATAGAAAGACATATTCCTTCCTTTTTAAGGATCTGTCCTGTATGATTTCCCAAAATAAATGAACAATTCAGAAGTTTTGTTTATACGCACAGTCTGCAAGGAACTGTAAAAGTAAATAATATAGCAAAGGTAAAAGCCAAATATGCATTTAAGAAACAGAGCTAAGATACAAACATGACCATTTCAAGGACTTAAGAGAAGCTTTCACAAGTTTCAGTAAAACAAAAATTAGAGATTAACACTTCAAAGCATGGCTTAAAACAACTCAGTGAAAATTATTTTCAAAATAATGATGTTCAATCTGTTTTGAATGGGGTTGACATTTCCTCTAAAGGATCAGGTTCAGAGGCTGAGCGTGTTTCTTGACTCCATTTTGTCTTCAGTGGCTCACAGCACTGTTTTGTCTGTTGCGGTTTGTGTGTCTTTCACTGGACAGATAGTCAAAGAGTGTTATCAATGTAATGCTGAAATTCCATTTGGACTACTGCAATGCACATGAGGCTGCGAATAGGAAAGTTGAAGACAATAGTAAACAAAAGGGAGGTTGTATCATTTTGTCTTAGTAGGCTTCAGTCATACTACGCTGAAATAGAAGAACTCATATTTTTAGGGAGAAGGTTCAGAAAATAAATATCCCTGTAATATAACTTACTAATATATATATAAGGTACTAAATATATATGAGTAGTAAATATATATGATTTTTTCATTATGTTTTATAATACTGTTGAAAAGTTGAATATTGCACTTCCCCCAGTAAATGTTAGATTCATTCATTCATTCATTCATTCATTCCACTTCTGTATGGCCTAATAGCTAAAGCTCTCTAATATGGAAGTAGAGAAAAACAGAGATATCAAACATTATGTGGGTATAGTTGCTAATATATAGATTGTACTACCTTTGCTGATCCATTTAGAAAACTAGAAATCAGCATGTGTATTTGTAGAGTCTTCATACAGTTTACATTTATCAGGATACCTAATATCCTAAATTCCTCTTTGTGAAAACATTTCCATTCCAGAATGGTGAGAAAAACTTTTGTTTATACTTAACTGTACTTATTTTTGTAGTTGTTTAGATATCATTGATAGAGAGCAAATTCAAGGTCAGATGATGAGGAATAGACCTGGATTGCTTCTAAACTGGCAGATTGCTTCTAAACTCTTATAACTGTAATTTTCATTTTTGTGTGCATTACATTCTGTTGATGACTGCAAACAGAAGGCTTTGACTAATCATCAACACCAGAGACAAATGAGCAAAGTCACTCTGTCCAGCCTATGGCTAAATCCCTCACTATAGCATCCTAACTTTGTATATTCATTCTTTGTAGCCTTTTGTGATTCATGACATGGATACCCTGTGGCAAGCAGAAAAGGGTCTGGTGTGGAAACAGCTGGTAAATGGGATACCACCATACAAGGAGATAGGTGTCCATGTTTTTTACCGTTGCCAGTGCACATCAGTGGAGACTGTGCGGGAGCTCACAGAATTTGCCAAGAGCATCCCTAGCTTCATCAGCCTTTATCTTAATGACCAAGTGACTCTGCTGAAATACGGGGTGCATGAGGCCATCTTTACCATGCTTGCCTCCATCATGAACAAAGATGGACTTCTGGTGGCCAATGGGAATGGCTTTGTGACACGTGAGTTCCTGCGTAGCTTGCGCAAGCCCTTCAGTGAAATCATGGAGCCCAAATTTGAGTTTGCTGTGAAGTTCAATGCCCTGGAGCTGGATGACAGTGACTTGTCTCTGTTTGTAGCTGCCATCATCCTATGTGGAGGTGAGACTGGATATTCACTGGGCTGGTGGGTTAGAAGTTAATTGCTAGCAATAGTATAGGCCTTCTAATGGCTTGCTGATTAAGATAGAGCCATGTACTGCCAGTCTATGGGTAGTTAATGATGGTTTGAAATACAAATTGGATGTAAAGGTTAGTTAACAGCTACTAATTTATCTGAACATTAAACAATCTGCACTGTGCACACTGATGTGGGATAAAGTCTTATTGAATGTAATCGACTAATTCTAGAGTAAACATCCATAAGATTCCACTGAACAACTTCAGTGTCTGTTCTTTTTTTCCTCAGTATGCTAGCCCAATCCCAAAGCATTCTTGAGCTTTTTCTAGGGTGATTTGGATTATTGTCTGCTTTCGTAGATGTTCAGGCAAGCGCATCCAACTGCGCACTTCTTTTGTCTTTAGAATATTTGCCAGCTCCTCTTTTTTATTCACCTTTTTAAAGTTCATCTTTTCTCATATGCCTCCTTTTCCTCCCCTACCTCCTTATACTCTTTGAGTGTGAGTCCTCTATACCTGCTCTATTCATGCTTTTTGACCTTTTTGGTATCTTTCCAATGGTTACAGCCTTATTGGTAAGGCTGTAACCATTAGCCTTACTCTCTCCCACAGTCAAACTTAATGGTATCTTGCCAAACATGTTCTAACCCCACATATGAGTTTAAAGGAAGACAGTGGTTGGCAGGCACTTGCCAGAGAGAATCAGTGGACCTGTAACACAGCACCTGTTTTGCTTTGACAATGATTTCCTGGACTGTTTTCTTCAAGGTTTCTTCTACTTCTCATTTGGATCCTGACTGAAGGGGGAAAACCTTCAAAGGCTACTTGGGCCCCTGCGGAGCTGGATAAAATGTACAATAATATAAAAGTGGGATCAGACCAAAGACGTGTCTGTTTCAGCTGTCTGTTCCCATATTTGCCAACCAGTTGACTAAGAGAATCCCACTAGGATGACATAATGAGAATAACACCTTCTTGATTGTGTTCCCCAGCAGCAAGTATTGAGAGGCATGCTACTTCAAAGCCTAGGAATATTATATTGGCCATTATATTAAGCTGCTCACACACCAGCAGAACCTACTACTAGGGCAATCCAAACTAAATTTAAACTAAACTAGCAGTGACCATAATGCCTGTGTAGGATTGTGCCCCTGAATAACTTCTCCAGGAATTTGTTGAATTCCATTTTAAAACCATCCAACTGGTGGCTGTTACATTCAGCAATGTTTGCTGCATTGTGTGCCTTACAGATACTTGAAGATACCCTGAGATAATTGGGCCTGAATCCATACGTTTCTTTTATAAAATTGGGTGTGGCTGTCATGGTGCATACAAATAGATCATTTTAAGCAATTTCTCCTTTGTCAATCATCCCAGTTCAGATTTTTGACTGTTTAACCAAACAAATGTGGTGGCCTTGCTGCAGATTGTCTTTTAGAAGCCTGTTTACTCCCTTACATAGCTAAACCTATAGATAAAAATACTAGAAGATCTGAGCTCCAGTGCTGAAAAAAGGAAAGGAACTCTGTAAAGAATGCTTTTTAATAGCAGACAAGGAGAATGGATAGGTTTGCACTACATTGGTTTCCTTTTTAAAGGAGATAGAAATGCACCTATGTGTTCATTCCCCCTGCCCCCATATATGAGAATCTTTAAATATGCTTGGAAAACTCTGGGAATTATGGCAGAAGCCACACAATTGTTAGTGCATTTATTGTCCTTTTGAAAGGAAGATGAGGTATTTTCCGTTTAACTTATGTGTGCCAAAAGCCTGAAGAACTGGTTTGATCAGAGTCTATAGAAGCAAAAGAAAATATATCTTCTTTGTGGGTAGTGACAAGAAACTTCTGGCCTCACTTTTAAATATCCCACTGGTTGGCCTCCTCATGTAGACTGAGCTGGGAGGATAAGATGCTTGAAATAAATGCACTGAGCTTTTGTATACTGATATTCTTAGGCTGTCTGTGGTTGTGCCTGGCTGCAGACTAAGGTTCAAGAATCTTAGTTGAAACCACATAAACATTTTTAAATGCTTAGCTAATCACTCAGGAATTTTCTTCTACTTTGATTAATGTGCCTTACCACAATTCACAATGTGTTTAGTGATAGTCTCACAAAATACAATTTTGTTTGTTTAAGAAATGTATTGGTTTCCTTTTAAAATGCAGTGGCATTTTAAATACAAGGTGGCACAGAATATATAATAATATTGGTTGTATGGGAGGGAATTTCATAAAGGAAGAGCATTGCTAAAAAGACCTTGCTTTCATTTGTGACAGCCAACTTTCCCTTCTTCCCGGGTGGTCATACAAGCAAGGCTTTTGTAGCTGATCTTAATGACCTGATAGGTTTAATTTTCATCTGGGTATAGGTTGTTCTTTAAGTAATTTGGTCTTAAACTATTAAAGGCTTTAAGTGTCAGTATCAGCACTTTGATTTGGATTGAGACATGATTAGGGAATCAATACAGCTGATGCAGAACTTGATGCAAAATAGGGTATAAACAGGTAGCCCTTGTCAGCCTCCAGGCTGCTGCATTGTTTTTTGAACTGCTGTCAAAGATGCCTGGGTGTAACTAGGGCATGTTTAAGTGAGGTAAAATAAATGCCTGTTGCCTGCCTTATCACCATTTCCTTCTTATTTCCTATCCTTGCTGAAATGGCCCATGTTGGGGATTGGGGAGTTGGTCAACTTCACTGATGCCTTTTTTTCCTGATGAAATTAAAATGGCTGAGGAAAGTCTTAACAATTTCAGGAATGTTGTTTATAGCTGCTCTTCTGAAGAAGGCGTGATAGGGGACCCTCAAACATTAGCATGAGCTTTCTCATTCTCAGAGACTAAAGAGAGGGGAGATTTGAAAGACATTTCCATGACTTAGTTGCCCACAGTTATAGAAAAGGACAAGGAAATTATACAGGAGCTTTGATCATGACCAAAGACAATTCACAGGCAATGCAAAAAGGCAGGAAGTTTGACAGACACTTGTGAAGTGCTCAAAATTACTTTAATAGTTTGTGTCTTACTCTTTCAAATGTTGCTGTTTTTCACAATTGTTGAAACAGCTTATACAACCAGCAGCATGAGATGGGTTTTGAGATGGTGGGTGGGTGGGTGTGTGTATATTTTCGAGGGGGAATGTATTACTTCAGTATTCAGGAATGCTTCTGTATGTATTTAGGAAAGGGGGTGTTCCATACGTTAATGCTCCCTCACAAGTAAAGTTCCTTACAAATTTAATTATAGCACATTGAACAGTGGGCTTTCTTGACCTCTTCTTGAGAAAATTCAAAATATTCACATGATATTCACATGTTCAAAAGGACAGCTCTTTAGCAAATAATTTATGCTCTCTCTCTCTCGTTCTCTCTCCCTCTCTCTTTGTCTGTGTAGATCGTCCTGGGCTGATGAATGTTAAACAGGTAGAAGAGATTCAGGATAATATCCTCCAGGCCCTTGAGTTCCACCTGCAGACCAACCACCCAGATACTCAATACCTCTTCCCTAAGCTGCTGCAGAAAATGGCTGACTTGCGACAGTTAGTGACTGAGCATGCACAGCTAGTGCAGAAGATAAAAAAGACAGAGACAGAGACTTCTCTGCACCCACTCTTGCAGGAAATCTACAAGGACATGTACTGAGGAGCTGATATTTATGAGATAGGTTAAAGCCATGGAATCCAGCAAAATGCTTTGTATATTAGCAAAGAAAGCCCCTGTGTCTTCCATTCCTTCTACTGGAATTGCTTTTCTATACAATTGCTGCATACTGTACATAGCCGTATACAGCAGAAGACTTAGTATCTACCATGTGGTAGGGCTTCCATGAACATACATTAAGCAAAACTTAAAGACACATCATAAGCTAAATCTCTGTTGCTTCAGATCAGCTGTTACACCGTTCCAGAGCAGCTGCTGTGTTTACACACACCTTGCAAATATGCTTGAAACATGGAGTGGATTGTTTGTTGGACAACAGAGATTGTGTCCAAACCATTAAAGCAAGCAGAGGCATGTCTGGCAGGTACAGGAACAGCACTTACATCATATATCCATTGTATATTTTTTTATATGGCACTCTGAACTTTAGCTTGGCCCTAAATCATAAATTCTTGTTACAAAGAAAGGGCATGGATGTGTCTATAAATTTCCCAAAGAAACCTCCAAGTATTTTATGAAGGGTACGAACACTCCTTCTGAAGACTCTTTGAGGGGAAAGGCCATTGCTCTTCTCCTCAGTGCACAAAAAAGGATATGCCATCTGCACGAAAGGCCATACTTCCTGTCGTCCATATTGGTTTCTTCCTCCCCCCCCCCCCTCTTTCTGGGCACTCTACAATGCCATTTGGTGAAGCTCTTTATGAATGCTTGCTAAGTTGTTGAATGGAGGTAGCTTTTTCCATGTTCCTTGCACCACTACAATGCTTGTCAAATCATGGAGTTAGGCATGAAAGGGATTGGGGTAAGAATTTGCTCTCAGATGGCAGCTCCCTAAAGGCCATTTGCTTCCTTCAGATTAGATTTCATACACTCTGGAGTATGGAAAAAAGTTTAAGCACTTGAGGGTCCCCTTTATTTGGGGGCATATAATATGGATTCTGATCTTAATAGTGCAGTACCGACAACTGTGAAGTCAGGGTGATTCAAGGATGTTAGTGAAGACAATGATGATTGTTTTTGTTGTTTTGATACTCTTTCCCCACCCCTTCCCTGATTTTCCCCAAATGTCCTAAGAGATCCAAAGGAGGATGTCTGATATGTGAACTGCAACTGTGCCTTTCCCGGAAGCCCACCATACACAATGCTGTTCTTGCCCATTGTTTTCCCTACCTTTGCAATAAAACTGTTAGCAAGGATCACTGAATATGTAAGCAGCATTTCGTCATCTGGCCATCAACATTCCTTCCCCAGATAGCCACAACAATTTATATTTCCCAGGGGCTTAGATCAGGCTAAAATATATTCTTAGCTCCCTCAGCTTCTTGAATTGGCCCTGCTTCAGTTCTTTAGGAACTTACCCAACAGCTTTTGCAAGTTGAACATAGGGTTTGGGTTTTTTGTTTTGTTTCTGTTTTTCCATTTAGTGCAGAAGGATCTCCAGTTTACCAGTGAGGTCAGTATGCTATGAATATTTGGACTGTGTGAAACCATTCTGCCTAGGTGTGGTTGCTGCACTGTGGGACTTTTCTGGTTTATTTAAGCTATGATCATGTTCCATATATCTCCAGCATTAATTACATCATAAAATTAGCATGATGCTGGAGAGTGGCCTAAGGGTTTCAAGGTTTAAATTGTGGTACTTGTTGACGTGGCTGTGTTGCCCAAGGCAAAATTGGAGACTTGTGTACATTTACAAATTATCTGACATGGTATAAGGCAGCTTTTTATGTTTGGTGTACTGCATATTGCACCATCCATTTGATTCAGATCGTCACTGGCCATACAAAGGGGTAAATAATAATTAAAACAGCAGCCCCTCTCTCTGAGGCTCTTGATTCACACTGTTATCCATGCAATACACCATCTATGAGGATGTCCCCTATAACTTTTTATGCCTATATTACCTGAAGGAGAGGCACGTATTTCTGATTTTTCCCCTCCCTCCAGCCATGCAAAAGAAAGGAAAAGAATTCTGGAATACATTACCTGGACCAGAATCTGGGTGAATGACCAGCTGCATTGCTTTGGGTGTAAAGATTGCTCTGTGTTGTGGTTACCTTAGATAATTAGGTGCCATATAGTAGG
This sequence comes from Varanus komodoensis, assembly GCF_004798865.1. Taxonomy (NCBI): domain Eukaryota; kingdom Metazoa; phylum Chordata; class Lepidosauria; order Squamata; family Varanidae; genus Varanus; species Varanus komodoensis. The sequence continues at coordinate 125,955,409 of NW_025335268.1, forward strand.
AAAAAGTAAAAAGTGGCTTCACAATGGACCAGTGGCTTAACTTCGTGTTTCATGTTTAATGCTGTGCAACTATTCTGGTCCGTAAGAAGATCATCTAATTTTTAACTCATAATTTTACAGTTCTCACAGGCCTGGCTTCCTTTAAGTACTCTGCTTATTAAGTAAGCAAAAATATAAAACTACTGCAATAAAATGTCCAATGGGGCATCCGCATTGCTAAGTTTGATTATAATTTGCTATCTTGCTAATTTGTTACCAGCTCTTTTTCAGCAAACTGATTGTTCATATGGCACAATCCCTGTATTTCAGGCTTATGTTTAACAGCTCACCTGGTAGTCATAGGCAACCAGGAATTCCATGCAGGAGACTGAGAACAAATTGTTCTGTTCTTTCACCAGTTCACTTGATGTCTGTGCTGGCTGTAAGATTCTTCCTCAGTAGGCTCCTTTAGTAGTCTTTGATTAACATTATAAATGTTAGTCTGTTAAAGGACTAACAGTCTGATTTCAGTATTAGCCATGAAGGAAAGAACTTTCCTTCCGTGTGCAACACATGAATCCAAGCTGTAGCATCCTGGCAGATAGTAAACTTTTTGCAGGCAAAAAGTTTACTGGGGAAAAGATTCAGGCATCATCTTTAAGCTCTTATTATTCTGTTTGACAACATTTAGGCCTTTTGATGCAACATTTAGGCCTTTTGTCTAGTGGTGTGGACAAACAACAGCAAAGACATTTCTGTTGCTTCTTGCTGTGTCACAAAAAAACTAGGTAGGGAAAATATCAGTTAATTGTGAAATGATCAAGAATGGAGATCCATTTGTAACCCAACTTGCCACCTACTTTCAAGAACCCATATGCCTAGAACATGGAGCCCATTGGATAGGGGTGGAGCCACTCCTTCCCGCACAACTACACAGCAGTAGCAGCACTTTGAAGAGCTGCCCCAGGTCCCAAAGACCAGTGCCCTGCAGTGCTGCAAAACCAGACTTCTTAAGAATGATAAGTGGGATTTAAAAAAAAAAAAAATCTTTAGTTTTTGAAAATGCAGTGATAAGATCACATAAGTGCTCTTATCTGAGGCATTTTGGATCTTATCTGTGGAATATACAATGCCTACTATTCTGCCAATCAAGCTGTTTCTCCATGGCACAGCACCTGTGTGGTCCCTGATATCACTGTTGGTAAGAAACTTGGCAAATGGTTGCCGTCACTTCCAATCTCAGGGACCACCAATGGTTCAGCAGCAACTCCCATTACATACTGCTTTTCTTCCTCCACTCCTACATCCATAATGTTTATGGAAACCTTTGTAGTCTTTGACCACAGAGTAATCCCATTCACTATGTAGACATGATAGCTACTATGTGTACTTGGTTGGAATTTTGTATTTTCTTGTTAGTTCACGGGGAAGCAAGGTGCTTAACCTGCAATCTTCTGCCAGCTCTGCACTGATGTAACGGTTGGTACTTGACTTTGCTGTGCCTCTTTAATGGATATTCCACCTCTACCTCACAGGACTGGTGTGAGGCTGGTGGAATGTGCTAGTAAAACAAATTAAAGTATTCATGTAGCAGGAGCCAGAAAAGATGAGCAAAACTCTGAAAGGAATGGTTTGTGGTTTTCGCTTTTGAGTGTATGCCTTGGACCTTCATCTTCACCCACTGCCCTTGAAGACCTCTATCCCTGACACCCTCAGGAGATTCTGAGCATTTCCAGCACTTGAGGAGTATACACATTTTTTCTTTTTTGTGTGTGGGGTGGGATACTGTAGCAATCCTCAAAATGAAATGTATATTTTTGCTAGAAGTTCAAGCTCCAGGTGTTTTTAATAATATCAATAGTGTCTGACAACTTTAAATTGGAATAAATATTTAAGAAACTATTTAAGAAACTATAAGCAGTTCTTTCCTTCTGTTTCAGATTCTTCAGGTCCATCTTATCTGTTATAAAATTCATATATGCATTTCATTGGGACAGCATATTCACAATGTATTATACAAGTTTTAAATTGCACTGAAATTTTAATCTGGATGGTAAAATCATCTTTTTAAAAAGAAAATGTGTTTCTGGGTGAAAGCATTACATTGAGCCCTATCTTTAATTTGTTTCTGTCTTAATGTGATTTTGAAGGAAGCTTTTACATATCAATTAGAACTGAAGAATGTCTTGAAAAAATGGGTCTGAAAGAAGCAAGTGGGGTCTGAAAAGCAAATAGATTCATCTCTTCTTAGAGAAACTAAGACAAACAGGTAGCAAAAATTGTCTCTAACACTACGTTGAAACGCTGACTAGATATACTGCTGATTGCAAATGCCTGCTCTGTGTATACACAGTGTACCTACTTAGACTATATGTGTGAAGCAGCTGTTTCCTAGGAAAGGCTGCTTTGCAGTGGTCTTCATCTAGTAACCACAATTGTTGCCTCCTTGTATGAATATAGTCTGGGCCAGTTCCTATACACACAGTCTCAAACCAGGCTAGATGCAGAAGGGGTTTAGAGATGAAATCATTAGGGATCTGCACAAACTGGCTATCAACAGTATGCTTATTCTTAGTCCATAAGCACATATATCTACATAAATAGTCACATTCCTTATATAGATATTTAACAGGGTTTTCTCTCTAATAGAATTTGGTCTAAAACTACATTCAATTTTTCAGGGGACATATTTCTTATGAACTGTACTGAATGTGGACAGAAGGTGTTCCCCTATAGTTTTGTGAACTTTCTTTTCTCTAACTGGTTAAATCTCAAACACTGTAGGAGGTGCTCCTTCAAGAAGAAACTGCTCAAGGCTTATCTCCTGTCAGAAAGTGCTGGGTCATTATTTTTCCTAGGCTAAAGACTGGTATGACTGCTACAAGAGTCATAATATTGCCACTCACCTACTTCAAGCAAGTTGTTCAGTGTTTGACTCCTAGAAAGAAATCCTTTCATCCTGCAGCTCTGGCAGATGTGTGGTGTGGTTACTCATTGACGTGGATCACCGTCCTCTGTACCTACTCAGGCATTCAAGTTTGGGGAGCCATGCCTATATAAGACTCAAAAGAACACTGTACCACATATGCAAGTTGCTTGGCATATTCAGGCTACCATCCTGAATCCACAGAACAGCGCTGTGATTTCTTTAAAGCTCTTTCAGTGTAATTGACCAACATATGAAGGTGGTTGCTCTTCAGTTGCAAATGGATCAAAAATATAAATCTTGGGTCTTTTTTTTTTGGTTCAACAGTGAACAAAAAGTACCAGGGATTGGTTCCTAATAGGAATACTGTACAAGCTTTTATTTAAAGCACTGTAAACAACCACAGAACTCAGAATTTATTTAGGACATTGGTGTTCAAAGAATCCTGCAACAACTCTGTGATGTCAGTATTATTATTTCCATGTTGCAGATGGGGCAAGGCCAAGGGTGAGAGGGTGTAGCTTGCCTGTGTACAGCCAGTGAACTGCTGTAGCAAGATGGCTAAGTGCCTGAAATACAGCAACAAATCCCTAGTTCAAGTCTTGTCTGTCCTATGAATCCACTGAATAGCCTTTGCAAGCCAACTCTCTTCTAGTCTTACCCAACTCCCACAATCCCCAATACTAAGATAACCCACTAAAATCCCAGAGCTGTAAGAGTTACAAGATGATGATGGGAGTGAATCACTTTGAATACTAAAACATCAGGTGCTAAATACTGTTACAAATGTAAATTTGAACTGGAACTTTCTAATTCATATCTTTAGCCACAAACTAACTACAGATTTTAAATTTCAGACATTATTAAAAAATGCAGATAAACAGCATGAATGAAACCTTTTATATAAAAATGCAGTTCATTCTGTCACATTCAAGCCATTGCCATATTCAATTCACTTGTAGCTTCTGAAACAATATTTTAAAATATTCCAGAATTTTATAAAAGAAACTGAGTTGCCTGCCTGCTTGCAAACACTCTGACATGATTAATGCAAATCCACCATGGTGCACTTGCAGCACATGCTGGTACATGGCAAGCAGCTTTTGGACATTCAGCTGTGTCTACAACTAGGGCCATTGTCTGATTCTGGTGAGAGTGGCACGATGGCATAGTTAATGAACCGCCCAGAACTCATAGTCTGTTTTAGGCATGTGAAAGGTTTGTTAACCATGCAATAACCTGAATGGCTACCTGGACATGCTGCAGAACACCGTAGTTTGAATAAATGAGCTACAGTTAATGCAGGCAAGCATTTTAAATATTCAAGCTACCCTGGGATGTTGTGTTGTCTGCACCTGACAAGGGTGGGTTGTTGTTGGGCTGTTAAGCCATGGTGAACTGCTTGATTGTATAAGCTAGCCATTTTCCACAACTGCAGCACCATTTCAAGATGCAGTGTTGGATTAATACTGCATCTCCAACTGGAATTGCTTCCACAGTATTTCCAAAGCTGATTTTTTAAAAATCCAGGGTGTGCCTAGTGTAGAAGTAACAGCACTGAACTTAGCCAACCCAAGTTCTCACATGGGCATGAAGCTCACTGTTTGACTTTGGGCCAGTCACTGAGACTCAGTCTACCTGTTATCATAGGATTTCTGTTAGCATAAAATGGATAGGAGGATAATACAGGTTGCCTTGGGCTCCTTGGAGGAAAAGGTGGTCTGTAACTGGAATGTCAGAAGCTTAAATGGAAAACAAAGCTGAATACCATTGCAAAGGGAGATCTGTTCTGGCTGTTATGGAACAAACACAAAAGGAGTCTCGTGGTACCTTAATAACAGATTTATTGCAGTATAACCTTTACTGGACTACAGAGCACTCTGCCAGAGGCATTAAGGTGTTATCTTCAGTTGGATGGACATATACTTCCCTGAGAGAGAATGTAAACAGTGGGGCCATAAGGCCATAAAATGCAAAAGGTTTCATCTGTGACATCCCCATGGAAAGTTCAAATATACTCAAGATAATTACAGCAACTCTCCCTTTCCCTGCCCCCAAAAGTGAAGTTAGGGAAACTGTTGCCATAAGTTAAACTGCTTTTCTTGCATATTTTCCAGCTCTTCACAGAAAATAGGCTGCAGACTGCAAAATCTTGTGGCACAATCACATTAAAGAGCTACTTGTTTCAAATTTTTAATATTTGTTTTATACTTGGTTTGCCCTTCTTTAAAGCTCCAGTCTATTAGGAATTTTTGAGTCTCACTAATCATCTTTTTGCAACCTTCAACCTGGCTAGGCTCTGCTCTCCTTTCCACCAACCTTGGAAAGGCGATAAGGAGAAGAAAAAGAATGTTAATAGAATTTGGTTTTAGTAGGATAGACCAATTTTTGCTTCTCCCTTTCAGCTTTTCTATAGCATCCTGATGTGAATTGGACCTTGATCTTAAGAAAGCCAATCTGCAGCCCTTTGATCAAAGATTTTGTTGATTTATTTAGAATTATATCCCACCTTGCTGGTAAATTGTCCAGAATGAATATTAGTTTAATTTAAAAGTTCATGATCAGTATTTTCTTTATTTAAAGGTAAAGGTTTCCCTTTGACATTAAAGTCCAGTCATGTCTGACCCTAGGGGGCTGTGCTCATCTCCATTTCCTAGCTGAGGGAGCCAGCATTTGTCCGTAGACATTCTCCATGGTCATGCGGCCAGCATGACTAAACACCAAAGTGCATGGAACGCTGTTTACCTTCCCATCAAAGTGGTACCTTTTTATCTACTTGCATTTGTATGCTTTCGAACTGCAAGGGATGGAGCATGGGACTGTATGCTGGAACGGAGCAACGGGAACTCACCCTGTTGTGCAGATTCTAACTGGCGACCTTTCAACCAACCAGCCCAGCAGTACAGCAGTTTAAGCCACTGCACCAGCTGCATCCCTAATTTTTTTATTAGGACCAACCAAATACGCACATAGCAGTGGTCAGGCATTCAAGCTCTTCAGATTACTTCAACATGCAAGATGCTACAATAAACTTTGGGTAGAAGTTAGTTGACTTTATTGTTGAGGTCATGTGGTCTGTTGCGTGAAGGTCTCAGGGTGGAATGGAGGAAGAATTATAAACTTAACTGGATTAGTTTCTATGAAAAATCATGTAGGTTTCAGGTTACTAGAAGGTGTCTTCCAGATTATGAGTGATATTAGCAAGGAGAGCCATAAAATATGTGAGGTGACCTTTCCACTGGAAAGTTTGCAGAAGTTACCAATTCCTTGCCAGGACCCTGGTGAACTTTTCCAGCTGATTGTTAAGTGCTGGGTGTGTGAATTCATCTAGCTGGTTGGCCAGGTCATGCTGTCATATTCCTCATGAATTCAGATAGCTGTTTTGCCTTGCCTGTCCTATGACAACCAGAAGAGCATCAGAAAGATGTAACCAGAGCCTGATAAATCAGGTCACTCTGAAAGATGAGACACATGAGAACAAGTCCATAACTGCTCTCCATTTACTGAGATGCATTTCTATCCCAAGTAAAAGATGGCCTTGAGTGGCTGCCTGGATGCCTCCATCAATTCAAGTTTCAGCAACACTGGTACCTTTATCCAGCCAGCACTGAGAGAATCCATGTGACCCTAAACTTTGATAGACTTGTTCAAGTACTGACTCTGTCACCTTCACAAGCCAGCCATTCCATTGGGATAATGCTGATGGCAGTCCTGAATTAGCTATACAACTTTTACATAAGACATCTCACAAGGTGTTTTAACATACAGAGAGCTTGTTTCACATTTTTGTTAAAAAGTTTGGCTGATGATCTGCCATGCACATTGGGTGTAGGCTGCAGAGCTGTGGGTAAGAAGGGAAATAGGGTTCTTCCACTGCCTCCCCTGTGAGACCAGCTGCCTCTAGCCCTTTCTAGTGGCAGCCACTCCCACAGGCCACCCGGATTGTTTCCATCCCAGCTGGTCATTCTAAGAAATGTAACTTGAGTGTGCTTTTCCCTCTCCATCCCTTATTCTTTGAGTGCCATGTCTTAAATTTAGATTGTAAGCCTGGAGGCAGGAATGATTATTTTACTTATCTTTGTAAGCTGCTCTTGGAAGCCTTTTTGACTAAGGGCAGAGTATAATTTCTATAAATAAAATGCAATCTTTTTTTATTTTGTGCGGCTGATTGAAGCCAACTTACCTGAGAATATAACCTACTGAACTCCATGGGGCTTTCTTCTGAGAAAGCATGCAAAAGATTGCACTTTAGCAATCTCAGTGTAACCAAATTGTTATGGGTATTTTTAAAGGAAGGCATACCGGGGCACATGCCCTGAAACTTTCGAGGGAATCAAAAGGGTTAAATCTCTCCAAAATACTTGGAGGTTCTGCAAAAATCCAATTAATAGATGGTCAAGTAGAAGGTCTACTGCCAATCAGGAAAGGTAGCACCAACTTTAAAAGGTCACTTTTGCTGTAAACAAGTATTATCAAGGAACCCATAGGCGGGTGGGGAAGGGGAGGCTTTCTTAAAAAATAGAACTCTTGCCCAGATGAGCAGACCAAACACACAAACTTGCAGAAAAGAAATGCAAGAACACAAGAAGTGATACAAAAAGCATTTGCAAGAGCACATACTAATAACATCAAGGCCATATTTTTGAAATATATCAGAAATGAAACCAGCTAGGGAAGCGATTGAACCTTTGGTGGCAAGAAAAAGGAACACTAAAAGAGGATAAGATGGCAGTGGAGAAAGTGAATGAATTATTTTCATCTGTCTTCACTGCAGAAGAGATAGCACATATGTATCTATGTCTGAACTGATGTTTTTAAGAAGGCATCCGAGGAAATGAGGCAGATAGCGACAATAAGAGATAAAGTTCTCAACCTTATTAACAAATTGAAAGCTAGCAAGTCATCACATCCTGGATCCATTCTACAGAGTAAAAAACCTCAGTGTGGAATTGTTGATTGCGTAACAGAATTATGTAACAGTCTGTAAGACCAGCTTGTGTGCAAGATGGCTGGTGAATGGCTAATTTAAATTTTTTTAGCTGGTTAGCTCAATATCTGGTAATTGGTGGAAATCCTTATTCAAGATAATAATGTGCATATAGAAGTTCTGCTGAAAAAGAACGTGGCTTCTGAAAAGGTTATGTCCTGTCATACTAACATTTTAAAGTTTTTTGACTGTATCAAACATTGGAAGGAAGGTGATTTGGTAGTCATTGTTTAGTTGGACTTGCAAGACTTTTGACAAATTTGGCAATTACAAATGTACTCTGGGCAGATTACAACCAATTAAAAATTAAAATAATTTATCTTTCTAATGTTGTATTTTTAATCTCTTAGCTGTCAAAAAGGCATGGAAAATCCATTTACTGATCTTACATTAGATTCCATGAGATGGGTGGGTCAAAAAGAACATGTGTATTCTTAAATATTAAAGAGCTTTCCATCAGAGAATTTATCCAGATTACCTCCTCTCCAATGGAAGCTGCCATTTAGCATTACTAAAATACATGAAGCAGAAAAACATTAGCAGCATTATCCTTCCAACACTTTGCCAATGTAATTAAACCTTATTAAAGAAAAATAGTGTGTCCTGAATTAAGTGTAACCCGAAATCCATGGTCCCACAGAAACAGATAATAAAGAAACAGGCAATATGGGTCTGTTTCAGTTCATTATTCCATTCTTGGTTGAGATGGGTACAACATATGTATTCACCATACTAAATATTTATAAACACAGTTTAACAGATCGATGCAATGTTTCAGCTTCAGTCAATACTTCCAATAACACAAAGAGGGTCTGAAACTGTAAAAGCAGCAAGACTCAGGTTCTAACAAGTGTTTCAGTTGCAGCCTTAGCTGACAATTTATATTTAGCCAGCAAAGCAGAGAATGGCGAAAAGTTATCGGTGCCAACGAACTGTTCCCATAAAAATCATACTGTCTGTCCTGGTCGGCCAAACAAATGTTTTCTTGTCGAAATTCCCCACATTTGAAAATATATTGAGCTACAATTGCCCTAAAAGTTTATCCACAGCATCCCAGCTGTCACAATTGGAGGGAGGGCGTATTATCAACTTTAGTATAGCAAAGATCCAATAAGTAGCTACTAACACTCCTGCAGAAGACACCTTACGCAGTTTAAACCAAGGAAAAGTTCTTGAGTCCAGTCCGACACGGATACCGAATTACGCAATTTCCCAGTAAAGTAGGAGGCCACGCCTTTGACTAGCCTAATATAAGCCGCCGGATGTGCCAGTCTTCCCTTAGCCAATGGGCTCCTCCATCCTAAACCACGCCCCTACCATAAGTATTTCTGCAGGGGCGGACGGTTAAATTTATTTGAAAGTTTCTGCGTCTGGCTGCATGGGCGATGGAGCCCTGGAGGTCTGTAGTAGGAGGTCCTCGCCAGGCCGGCAAGGGGCCTGGATCCAGCAGAATCCCGTGCAGGTATGAAGGTGTAATACAGGGGAGAAGAGACCGCCCGACCCTCCATATTCACAGCCGCCCTATTTCTTAACCTTTTTGCGCATGCCGTTTGGAAGGGTTGCATCAGATCCACGTGCGCTCCGATGGTCTTTCTACTTGAAAACGGGAATTCTCGGCCGGTCGGTCGGTGGGCTGGCTGGACTGAATGACTTAAGTACTCTGCTGGGGCAGAGAGACGGAACTCTCTGAAAATAATTCAGGGGCATGGTGTTGTTTGGCCCTAGAGCGGAATCATTCCTTTCCAGTTGCGGGCAAAGTTCTGTGGCCTCACCTTATGCGTTAGCTTTCGCCAAGCTTATACCCTCCAGGTGTTGAACTACAAATCCCAGCATTCCCTGCCTAGCACGCTGGAAGTTGTAGTCAGTATATTCGGAGGGCACCAGCTTTGGAGAAGCTCCTGGTTTACGGGAACGCATCCCGCCAAGAACTGTTGTTGATCTGGGCTCCCGCAGTCCCAGTGGAAACACAGAATGGCAGGTTTGAGTTTACTTAAAATTGTGGCACTCGCATCCAAGCTGTGGTTGTGAGAAGGTGGGCTGGTTTGCAGTCGACTGCGAGGCGCGACGTTGGCCAAAACAAAGCCGTGCACGGAAGGGAACGCCCCTGCTTGTCTGGATACAAACTTTGGAGAGGGCCTCTTCCTCTTCGCCATACGTCTTACGTGTGCTTTTATGGGACAGGGTGGGGGAGTCCCACAGTTAATATCGTACAGATACTGGTCTCATTTCCACTGGCACGTTTTCAAGGGGGTAAAAACGCAAAGGCAGCCGTATTTGCCCGAAGACAAATTCCTGAAGTCGTATACTTCTAAAGCCAACTTAAGAGATCGCAAAAAAGTATTCGCAGAGCTTGCGGGAGGTGCTGATCGAGTCACTTTCCAGTGTTGGTGTCCTTCCAGTAATGGGGACTTGAGAACTAATGAATATTTCTGTTAAATTACTTTATGGTGCAATCTTACGTTTGTTCAGACTGAAAAATACAACTTTTTGTGGAACCTATTTCTCTTTAAACATACATAGTTTTGTGCCCTATTTAAAATATTGTAAATAATTATTTAAATTGGACTATCCTTCAGTATTAAATCATGGGGTGGTGTACAATTTCATTAAAACAATTTAAAAAAGAAAAAAATACACAGATTCCCTAAACTAGGCATTAAAGTAAGCCAATGCCTAGGTAAACAGACTTAGGATGCAATCTGTTTATCCAAGCAAAAAAGGGCACACAGTTCCCAGCGTTCCCCCAGTCAGCATGTGAGTTATGGGATTTTTTTTTTTGTCTAAATAGATATGGGATTATGCCCTTAAGGAACTCTTACAATTGACTTTTATTGTGTAAAGAGTGCTCGCTCTCATATAGAATGTTTGAGGGCCCAGATGATGTAATTTAAATCTCTTCTAATATTTTCTACTTGTAAGCCTTTTATGTTTTTTTCACTGCTGCATTTGTCTTTTTTTCTTACTGAGAAAAAAATCAAGGAAGGAAAAACTAAAGGGGATATAGTGTATTTTGTTCGGTATGCCTAGGACCCTTCCATTTGGAAGTCCCGAGAGTCTGGACTAGCACTCAGACAACCTCACTTCATAGAGCAGGGTCTGAAAGTTGCTGGCTTCACCAACCACAGATCTGTTTGGTTTCCAAATAATACTGATTGACTAGTTTTTAAGAAGAAATTAGCTTTAAAAGGTAAGGGAAATATACCTACCCTTTGTAGAGCTACATGTGTTTAACAACTGCATAGTGGTGGTTAATGAAATGAGGATTTACCAAATGTGAATCGTAATTTAATTTTTTGAATTAGTATTACAGTATTCAAATCACCAATTTCCATTTACATATTCTCTTTCAGATTAATCAGAAATAAAATCCAGTGAAGGTATAGCACACAGTATATTAAGTCCTCCTGTAGCTGGATATATAGTTAAGATTAGCAGGGTTTACACATTCCTTTTTTAGAGCTGGAATATACTGGAACTGGCAGCCATTTCCCTAAGAAATTGTCCTTGAAGTTAGGATCCAAAGCTCCCTAATTGTTAAACCAGCACATTTCTTCTACAGAATAAAGTTTTCTTCAAAAGTTATAACCCAAAGCCTAACAAGGGGAAGGGCTTTCTTTTTATATGGAACACTTACATTCACTGCTGTTGAATTTGTCATCTTTTAAGATGGTCCTCTTCTCTCAGGCCTTTAAGAATATACTTGGCCAGTTAGGGGCTTGAGGATGTATTCTGCAGAGCCTTTGTTTTGTTTGTTTGTTTTTGCTATTGGCTGTAAACTGCCCAGAAAATTTAATCTGTGAGGCGGTATAGAAATCAAATAACTGAGGAAAATTTCAAGAAAGAACTTTGTGTATAATTTCTTAAACATAGTCAAATCTTCCCTTAACTGATAATATCTTGAAAACATCCATCATGAAGGCAGTTCATCCATCATGAAGCCAAATTAACAATTTGGCCACTATTAATAGAAGGCCTCATAATTCACACTGTGTGCTGGGACTCCTCTCTCTGTAAAGAACCCTGTCAGTGGGTTCAAGGTATCAAACATTTCATTTAAATGGGCTTTAATAATTACTGCTCAGTTAATATGTGCTCCTGCTGCTCATGTTTTTCCTACTTAAACCTTCACCATGAGCCCAACTGTGAGCTGAAGTACCGCTCCTCTGCCTACCCATGAAGAGAAGCCCTGCAGCTAGACTTGGATGTAATTTTATCATAATGCTGTTGAAGGCATGTAAAACTCTGTCCTACTTGTGCCCTTTCACTGCATTTCCTCCTCCTTTTTTCCCCACCCATCTACCTTTTCCATTACTGGTGAAATTGACATGGTGGTTAGTTTCACATAATGACATACAAGAGGATATGAAGAGCCCTGCAGGGTCAAACCAAAGGTCTTTCTTTCCAGCATTCTCTTCCCACAGGGCCAACCAGATGCTTGTGGGATGCCCACAGTAGCACCCTCTACTTGTGTTCCCCAGCAATTGGTGTATGCAGGCACAGTACTTCTGATATGAGAGGCAACATATAGTCATCATCATGGTTAGTAGTTACTGATAGCCATATACCCTATGAATTTGTCTCCATGATTTCACCAATTACTTGTCAGTGGTTTAAGTTGAAATGGATAACATGTTCCCCAGTTTTGTTCACTTCACTGGAGACCAGAGAAGTTGCGGGGGCCAGTGGAGGAAAGAGCTATTCTGTAGATGGTCATGGAAAAATAGAAGGAATTTGGCAAGAGCGCTGCCCTATCTATTACTTACAGCCTCACTTACCTGAACTGGTGCTTTGACTGGATAATGAGCTGGAAAAGGGCCAGTAAACTGAGCCTCAGTCAAGGTAGGATGAAGGTTCTGTTAGATGGCTCAGCTGTCAAGTTAAGTGGCAATCAGTTTCCTCTGAATGGGGTTGCACTGCTCCTCCAGATCCAGCTTTATCACTTGAGGTCCAAAGGGCATGCGGTCCTTCTTATCAGCTTTGGCTGATAGAGCAGAGATGGCGCTTCCTTGACAGAGAGAATCTGGCTGTAGTTACCCACAGGCTGATTCTTGCTGCCTGGCTTATTTCACAAGATTATATGTGGCACTATCTCTGAAGTTGGGCTGGAAACATAAATTAGTGCAGAAAAGAGCAGGAAGATTGCTTATTGGGAATGGTCATTTTTAACTTACTACTATTCAACTGCATGTCACCAGTAAGTTTCTGGGCCTGATTCAAGAAGCTGTTGCTGACCTTGAAAGCCCTCAATGACTTAAGATTAATCTGCCTGAAAGAATGCTCCAAGGTTCCTGCCAGATAGTTAACATTATCTTCAGAGGCATCTTTCTAGGTACTACCACCCATAATGATTTGATTGTTGGTTACCAGAAAGGAAAGGACCTTCTCTTTAGTGGCCCCCATCTGCTGAAAACCCTACCTAGGGATATCTGTCTGATGTCTTAAATCAAGATCTTCCTCTGTAAGCATGTATCTAATCTTTTAATTGTTTGATTCTCAACTTTTCTGATGGCTCAATGTTTTAAAAATATGTTTTAAAAACATACTGGTTTCTGCAAGGGGAGGTCTTGTCTTGCCAACCCACTGGAGTGTCAGTAAGTACGTAGACAGGTCAATCCAGTAGATACTGTTTACTGGAACTTCCAAAAGGATTTTGACAAAATCCCTCATCAAGTCTGAGCAAACTCTGAGCAAGTCACAGAATAAAAGTGAGGGGTGGGGGAGATCCTCTTATGGATCACTAACTGGTTAAAGAACAGCAGACAGAGGGTGGGAATAAACAGGAATTTCTCCCAATGGAGAGATATCAGTAGAGTCCTACAGGGTTCTGTATTAGTACTAGTGCTTTTCAACCTGTTCATAAATGATTTGGAATTAGGAGTAAGTAGTGAAGTGGGCAAGTTTGCTGATAGTACTACTTGGGGCGGGGGGTTAGAACCAAAAAGGTTTGTGAGGAGTTCCAAAGGGATCTCTTCAAGCTGGGAGAATGGCAAAAGCAGTTCAATGTAAGCAAATGTAGAGTACTGCATGTTAGGGCAAACAATTCCAAATTCAAGTGTGCACTGATGGGATCTGAAGTGGTGGTGACTGAGCAAGAAAGCAATCTTGGGGTAGTGATAGCACAATGAAAACATTGGCCCAGTATGCAGCTGCAGTGAAGAAGGCAAACTCCATGCTAGGCATAATTAGGAATAGAACAGAAAATAGAACTGTCAGAATCTTACTTTTCTTATACAAATCTTTGGTGTGACTGCACTTGGAATCTATGTTGAGTTCTGGCTGCTTTACCTGAAAAAGGGTATTATCCAGTTGGAAAAACTGCAGAGACTGGCAACAAAAATGGTCAAGGAACTGGATTAGCTCACAGCCACTTCTGAGGAACAGTTCTGACAACTGAGACTGTTCAGCTAAGAAAAAGGCAAATAAGGGAAGACAGGATAGAGGTGTCTAAAATAATGCACAGTATGGGGAAAATAAAGGAAACATTTTTATTCCTCTCCCATAACACTCAAACCTAGAGTCATCCCATCAAGCTTATTAGTGGAAGGTTTAGGACAAATAAAAGGAAGAACTACTTTATACAGTCATTAAACTATGGAATTTACTGCCACAGGAAGTGGTGATGTCTGTCAATCTGGATGGCTATAAAAAGGGAGTGGATAGAGCCATGAGGGAGGAAACCATCAGTGGCTACTAGCCTTGCTGACTATGTTTTGCCTCTTACCACAGGTGGCATGCTTGCATACACCAGTTGTGAGGAGCTTGGGCAGGTGGAGATCTTGCACCCATCCTGCTTGAGGGATTCTGTGCACAGCTGGTTTGCCACTGTGTGTATGGAGTGCTGAACTAGATGATCCAACCTGACTTTTCCTATGTTTAATATCATATGTTGATACTTTAATTGTTCAGTTGTTACTCTGTTGAAAAACCGTAAGTGTAGATTAAAAATGTATTCCATTTACAGCTGACAAAGACTACTTACGTACCTTTCCTGTAATGCCACCAGTCTGTTAAAACACAGCTGTATTTCTGGCTGGGACATGTAGGCCTGGAAGTTGTAGACCTTTTTTCTGTGTGAGACTGGACCCTTCAGACTGTGAAATCCAACATCAAGCTGCAGGACTATTGAAGAATGATAGGCAGACTGTGTATTACTATGAATTCTCATTTCTTCTCCATTGCTTCTCCTACTGGTAAATATATGTGTTCTATACATGTGGGCCTATTTTCTCCTTTAAGAGGATCTTCAAAATCCAGCTGCTTTTTTATTCACTTCAGATCCCATGTTCCACCTCCACCATTGCCCTAGAGTTAATTATCAGCATTCTTAGAACATAGGAAGCAGCATAGCTGGCTGAGGCATGCTGGGAACATTAGACTATTTTTTCTGTCTAAACTTGCATAGGATATGCATAGGTAATGCACATGGGGTCTGCTTTGATCTCTGGAACTTAACCATTTTGCTGCTTGTCTGCTTTTGCAGGCTGTTCTACCAATGTAGCAGTGCACTGAAGTGATGTCTTTTCACCTTTTGAACTTTGTCCAGAATCTGTATCTCATTAGCTCTCTAGTTCTCCTAAGCTGCTTTTCTACCTATGGGTTATTTTTTTTTTTTTTTTGGATAAATATTTATTATTTTATTTTGTTTAAAACATTTCTATGCCGCCCCATTTGCCGAAGCCTCGGAGCGGCTCACAACATAAAATTAAAATATAATACATTCAAAATATAAAACAAATTAACAATATAAAATAAGTCACCCTGGCCAGATAAAATAAGCACATAATATTAACAATTAAAATGACGTTTAAATAAAAAGGTCTTCGCCTGGCGCCGAAAAACAAACAACGGCGCCAGGCAGACCTCTCTGGGGAGCGCATTCCATAGATTGGGCGCCACCGCAGAGAAAGCCCTCCTCCGAGTACCTACCCTCCTAATTTCTTTCACGGAGGGTTCCCAGAGAAGGGCCTCTCCCACAGATCTCAAGGGGCGGGTGGGCGTATATGGATGTAAGCGCTCCTTCAGGTAACCAGGACCCAAGCCGTTTAGGGCTTTATAGGTCATCACCAACACCTTGAATTGGGCCTGGACTTCAATGGGAAGCCAGTGAAGCTGACGCAGAAGAGTCATGTGAACATAATGCCCAGTCCCCGTCAGCAGCCTGGCAGCTCTATTTTGAACCAATTGAAGTATCCGGAGCGTCTTCAAGGGTAGCCCCACGTAGAGCGTGTTACAGAAGTCAAGGCGGGAAGTCACCAGCGCGTGTGTCACTGTCGCCAGGCAGTCGTACTCCAGGTAGGGGCGCAGCTGATGGATCAGCTGAAGCTGAAGGAAAGCGCTCCTCGCCACTGCTGTCACCTGAGCTTCCAGTGAAAGCTCCGGGTCAAGGAGCACTCCCAGGCTGCGAACCTTGTCCCTAAGAGGGAGTGCAACCCCATTCAGGACTAGGTTCAATTCACCCTCTCCGAAGCCCGATCCACCAACCGACAGGACCTTCGTCTTGTCTGGATTGAGCTTCAGTTTATAAGGCCCTCATCCAGCCCATTACCTCAGCCAGGCACCGGTTCAGTACAGCCACTGCCTCACCTGGATTGGTGGAAAACGAGAGGTAGAGCTGGGTATCATCAACGTACTGATGATTCCGCAGCCCACACCTCCTGATGACCTCTCCCAGCGGTTTCATGTAGATGTTAAACAGCAAAGGGGACAAAATGGACCCCTGCGGTACTCCATGGCATAGCTGCCATGGTGCAGAGCCATAGTCCCCCAGCCCCACCTTCTGGAATCGGCCATTGAGATAGGAGCGGAACCACTGCAAAGCAGTGCCTCCGACCCCCAATCCTGCTAGCCTATCCAGAAGGATACCATGGTCGATGGTATCGAAAGCCGCTCCGCCCCCCCTCTCCCACCCAGGTTTCTGTTATGCAAGCCAGGTCGGCCCCCTCATCCACAATCAAGTCATGGATGAGGGAAGATTTATTGTTGACCGACCTGGCATTGAGCAACAGCACCATCAGGCCCGAGGGGCGGTTGACAAGACTACCTGGAACCCTCTGGCTGGGGTCAACCATCTGTCCCTCCTTCTTCTACGCGGACACATTAAGCCCCCACCGCTGTTACGTCCATATTGCTGATCTTCATGCCTGTGCTTGCTTTAGATAAGTTGTGTCTGTCCCTGCCTCTCCTCTTCCTTTCCTCTCATCCTCTTCAGCTTAAACTGTGACTTGGTCAGAGGTCTAAGGGGAAGTTTGTCTTCTGTTTGCTGTGAGTATGGGTCTCTACTAGCAGTTCTTTCATTTGCCCAATTAAAACACTGAGGCATCTTTTCAGAATGGCTCCAGGCTAATTGCAGAATGCTGTTGGTATCCTTAAGTATTCCACCAGTAAGTTTGGTGGGAAGCTTACTGCTTAGTTGCATCCAGTACACGTGCTAATATAGGAAGCTTCCATCCAGTTCAGTATTGTCAGCCCTTGTCTGGCAACTGCTTTCCAAGTTTTTCTGACTTACCTGGAGATGCTGGGGATTGAATTGGGCCCTCCTGCATCTAAACATGGGGTATGCCTCTGAGTGAGCACCCTCATGATGTCTGGCTGTTTCACAGACCTGCCATTCAGGCTTTGTTATTGCAAACATACAACCTCCCTAACCAACATAGTGACTCATTCTTCCTTCGGGCACGTATGTCCTGCTGCTTCTGATACCACTTTGCTCGGCTGTTTTGTATAGACTTAATATACCAATTGCCTTTCACTTAATATCTTCCTGCTTCATTTCCTAACTCCTCAAAGCAAAAAAGTGCTTTCCTGTTTACTTGCAAAGGGGTTCTGACATCAGCACTATTGCTATTTGAGACTGCACAAGCCCCTCTGCTTAAGATTAAAAATGGCACATTCCTCCCCCCCCCTTTTTTTTTGCCTCTCATCTAGCAACCAAAGATACTTCAGGGTGCTTAGGATTTATAAACAGATAACTGTCTACCTATGTTAGACTATGTATAGCACATAGCCTGCCCTGCACCCACTAAGTTACCCTCCTGCCATTAGCAGAAAGAGAGGCAGCCAGCAGTGAAGTAAGGTTCATTTTCCAGTCTGATTGGTTTCTGTACATGGAATGGAGTGGCAATGGCATCTTGGCAACTGAGTTTCACTGGTACTCTCGCCTAGTTCAGAGTAAATGTGCCCCATTTTGTGGGAAACACACATTCCTGACTTAGGCATAATAAGTTTGTGGTGGTATTTGTAATAAGGTGGATGAGATGTTGGTAGTCTGTCCTACCTGATCAACTTTTGAAAAGTACTTGCTCTCTGTTGTACTGACATTCCTTAACTGCCAATTTTCATATACTTCATTGGTGGTGTGGACAATGATGCATCGAAACCCAGTCCTGGATGGACATGTGTTTGCATTTCCTATTTATTGTACTTTCCTTACTGGGATTTTGTCATCCAAGTGTCGCAATAAGCAATGTAATTCTAATTCTTATTACACAATCTGCTTTTGCTTTGCTTTCAGGAACTTTGCTCGTGGAGCCTGTAGATGGGGTCAGAACTGCCGATTCTCTCATGATAGGAAGTCGACCCAGATCTGCAGGTATTTCCAGAATGGGTTCTGTGGATATGGAGACCGCTGCAGGTAAAGACTTTCAACATCTTCACATATTGCTAAGCACAACACCATCTCAAGGAGCATTCATTAGTACTAGCTGTCCCATTTTCAAAAGTATTATTTCAAGGAATGTTGGGATTCTGGGGAATCTAATAAACTGGCCTCTGTAAAAATACAGTATAGGAACGAAATGTGACTTGCAGGCCATATTGCCCATATATTAATTTTCTGTTTGCTAGGGTCCTGTAGAAATACTCCATATGAAGAGAATATTTACAAAATTTATAGCACCAGCAGTCTCCTGCCTTACTGCTTCTAGTTTGGCTGGATGTAGCATAAAGCTTTCATGAGGATAACTGCTTTGGACAAAGCAATAGAACACAAAACTAGGGTTTTGTGTTCAGACACGGTATATCTTGATCAGATTGCGGTTTAAATGGGACACGGACATGCCTAAGTGGATCTTTAAGTCTGGTCCAATAAGGGAACAGACCTGTAGCCCCTAGACATTCTCCAGACAATCACAGAAAAATTCAGAGCCCCAGTATTGTCTTTAGAAAAGCAATTTGAGGCCAAAGCTGGGCTCTGAATTGGGATCAATCCTCTGCTCTTGCTGCTAGTAGTGTTCCTTTTGTGCTGATTGTGGTTCCTAAGGCACACTTGTGGCTTTGGAGCTGGCTCTGGAGGAGAGGGGTGTTCCAGGGAAAGGGAGGAATGAGGCTTAATTGGAATATGAGGAATCCCAGTGGTGCCTCAGCCCTTCCTTGTAAGCGGGCGGGGGGGGGGGGAGCTCTTACAGTGCAGTTCTGTGGAAGCTGAGACAGAAAGAAATGCCTTGCATGGAATTGTACTAGGTGTTTTAGAGGGCAAGCAAAGTATGGAAGCAATACTCGCCTCTGAGCTCCTCTTATCCTCCATTGGATGCTCTGTAATCCTCTATCCTTAGAGGGTTAATGGCTTCCCCATTGGATGGTGCCTTAAAGCTATTTTTTATGTTCTGGTACAGGCAAGTGGTAGCTTATGTATGTGCTATAGTGCCAGATGTGCATTGGGCAGCAGGAATAACATGAGTGGTGTTGGAAGCAGGGTCCTGATGCTTCATTGGACTCTCCCACAGCTTCTCATGGGGCTGCAGAGCGAAAAAACTGCAGAGATTCCTAATCACTCCCTCCAAACCAAGTAGAGCTCCATTAAGCACTTCTGTATCCAGCCCATCGAGTCAGTGTTGACTTCAGATGTATGAGGGCTCCTAGACAGGACATCCTCACCAGCCTCTGCCCCCCATGAGACTGCCATCTCTGCTTCTTTATCACGGGCCACTCATTCTCTTTTGTCATTATTGTTGCTTGCTTGACAGGCAGCAGTTGGCAATGGCATCTCCTTCTCACTGCTGCTGTCGTCTGGGCCAGAGCAAGAGGCAGCGAAAAAGGAGGCGGCAAGAGAAGAGAGGAGGAGCAACTCCAGGGGGCTTGCCAGTGAGCCTCTGCTGGAGTGTAGGACCACAGCAAGTGCCCAGTCACACTTACCTTTGATGCTGGTCCTGTGGAGAAGTCTAAGGGGGCGGAGGTTGCTTATGGACATGCTGCTCCTATCACTAGAATGGGTGGGCTGTCTCTTGGGGCCCTTCCTTTCTTCATCCACCACTCTAAATAAAGGGGGAGTCTAGACATTTTTCAAGGTGAGAGCATACACCTCATTGCAGTACTGCCAATTTTCCATCTTGCAGCTACCAACACATCTCAGAAGCCCCACCCTTGACAAGGTGTGGTTCAGAGACTGCTTACCATGGATTTCGGGGAGGAACCTTGCCACTGAACCGCCGGGGCTCAGAACCTGCCATCTTGCCTGAGGCCTCAGTGAGGAGCTGGGGAGAGGCCAGGCGTGACTCTGAGCCAGCTGTCTCAAGCATGGTGCAGTTACAGTCAAACTTTGGGAGCTTGAGCATGTCATTCGAAGAGGAGGAAGATGAGGAGAAAGCTACCACGCCTTGGCATCCACCAGATTGGGCACTCACTAAAGAATTTGTCCCCAGGAAGGCTGCTTCAGGTAAGTTTCTGGTGGGGCTAAAGCACAGAGGTTAGCTGGGCTTCTGTGGCAACCTTGGTTAACAGCTCCTGGAGACAGACAATGCGTTGAGAGAATGCAGGAGAATTTACAGAATATGTGAGAAGTCAGATGCCAGCTGTACCTCAGCCTCACCAGGAGCATAAGGGCAGCACATCTTGGGATTCATCAGCTCTGGTTCTCCTGTGATCAGAGTTACAACAGATTTACTCTGGTTCTATCCCCTCACCCTGCTTGCTTCTGATTTTTGTTGTTTGGCAGCATCTGTGTTGTTTGTATGTCAAAGTAATGCTTGTTACCAAAACACATGGGGCTTCCATTTGTCAGTGTCCCATCTGAGGTGCATTTGGGGATTCTTCCCTGCTTTTCAATGAGTGGGCTGTCTTGTGGCAAGAGTATTATTTAAATAACCTGACTGAGTCTTAACTTAAAAAAACAAAAACAAAAAAAACAAAAACAAAAACAAAAAACCAAGTTGCCATGTGGTGCTCTTAAGGCTAGAGTGAAAGTACCTTTGTTTGCACAGGAGGGGATTGCCTGCCCAGTGCAACTGTTTGCTCATGCATCCAGAACCCTGTTGACAAACACCTAGCCTCTTTGGACCTGTGGGCACTGCCACAAAATAGTCTCCATGAAGGAATGGTCCCATGGGGGCCTGGCTAATCAAAAGTGAGCTACAGAGGTTGGGGAGAGAAAAATAATGAAGGTAGAGGCTGGGAGGGAGCAGGCAATAGCAAGGCAAAGGGCAGATGAAGGAAAAGAAGAAGGCTAGAGGTGGTGGGGCAGAAACAGCAATGTGAAGATGGCCAGGGGCAGGAATAGTGAAGCCCTAAAGGGGAGAAAAAGAACATTTAAGGAACCCATTAAGCAGTTTTTGAAGGGGGCAGGAAGTAGAGAGCTTTGTGAGCACTTCTGGAGTCAACAATCATTTTGGGGACCCCTGCTACATGGGATGGTGAGATCAAAAGATCTTTCTGTTGCTGTTTTTTCACAGCACTCAGTGGGTTCTATCCTGCTTAATGTGATGCTTCACTTTTAAAAAATGTATAAATAGGGCACAGCCTGTCGTTTGGGTTTTTGTACAGCACCTAGTTTAAGTATTACGGGTGAGATGGGAGCAAAATGGTGTTCTAGTGAGCTACTTCTCTTCTGGTCAGCTTCCAGATCCAATGAACAGAGACTCAACACTGCATCCCTAGTGCAAGAAGGTGCTCCTGCCAAAGAGGCTGCATCTGCTCACCTGGTCTCAGCAGAGCCAAAGGTAGGTGTGTTGTTGGAAGGACAGAGGTGACGAGGATAGTGCTGCCATTTAAAATATTAGTAGACATCTCCTATTAGGATTGTTGCTTTTCTCCTAGATGGCAGAATGACAAGCCTACTGACACTGTTGTTAGTTTCCAAGTAGACCTGGTAGTGTGCTTTAGGATAATGCAGCTAAATGCATGGTGAAATATAGGATAGAATAGCAAGACTGGTTTGGGTGAACAATGTAACTAGCCTGTCTTAAACTAGGAGTGTAGAATGTCAGGGCCAGGGTCCTCCCAAGATTCCATTGATGGCCCTGCCGCCTTTTCCCTTGCCACCAGTCATTGGGTGGTTTCCCAGCTCCTTCTAAAAGGTTGAGATACCTTTTTAGGATTCACTAATGGCAATAAGAATTTTAAGTTTAAATGTACTAGTATTTTTGACCCTGGAACGCTTCTCTTTGGAATTTGGCCTTCCTTTTAAGACGAAGGTGTTTGGATCTCCTAAGATATGCATAAATCTACTCTGGTGCCTTTGACATTTTGTCTGGGTTCAGGCAGCACAATAATCTTTACTCAAGGGCTGAGTGTGGGTGCTGTTGACACATGGGTTATTGTGCTGTCTGAACTCAGATATACTAACAAACCATAGCTTGTTAAACATGAGCAACTCACAAAGGGAACCCATGGTTTCTTGTTGCGCTGTGAACTGTGGCTTGTGTTCCATGAAATATGGTTTGTTAGTATGTGTGAATTCTGACAATGTGATAGCCCATGTTTCAACCATAAACCATGGTTCAGCACTAACCCATATTTAACATATACTTGACCCTTGGGTCTGAATTCTCATGTGGTCTGAACCAACCAACTGGGCATCCAATACTGCTGACATAAGGACCAGCCAAATAAACGCTCCGAGGAAGTACCACTCGGCCATTCTGCACATAGCCTTCCCTTCTTGGATAATGGCTCTGTGCCATTTCTTACTTTCCTTTTGCTACCACACCCACCTGGAGAATAACCTGAGGCAATTGATCTGACCCTGTGTGTAATAGCGTGTTTTCCTTCAACATTTAGATTGTTTTAGCAATCTTCTAGAGAGGGTTGAGGCATGTATTTAGGAAAACAGGTAGAACAAGTAAAGGACATTGCAATTCTTGGCAAGACATGGAAGGGGATATAGGGTGGATTCTGATACCCATAGTCTGTCTTTGGTTTGAACTGCCAATAAACTAGTTGCAAAGGCATAGAAATTCTTCCTTTTCTTTTCATAAGTTTAAGCTTTTTAATACAAGTAAATCCAAGCTGTGGGGTACATTCTGCAGCATGAAACAAGTGAAGATCTTAGGCTGCTGCACTGAAGTCTTCAGAGAAATAGATATAGTAGAGAAGGCTGCCAGAATCTGCTTTTAGAAAGTATTGATGGACTGTGGCATTTCTTTCCAGGCGGCTGGTGGTTTGGGGGCTGCAGGGGCGGCAGCTGCTGCTGCTGCTGTAGCACAGAGTGAAGATGTGGTGTGTGGAATTTGCATGGACAAAATCTCTCAGAAGGCATTACCTGAGGAGCGACTTTTTGGCATTCTTCCAAATTGCACCCATGCCTATTGCGTTGGCTGCATCCGAAAGTGGCGGAAGAGCCGGGATTTTCACAGTACGGTGATAAAGTACGCATTCCTTTGCAATTAATTGCCTCAGGCTAGTGTGAACTGCCTTAAGGGAAATCACTATTTGAAATACACAATCTCTATATTTCATCCTGCCAGGTTGTTCTTTGCCATATATAGTCCTACATAAACCAGACTATTTGCAGGGAAACCTCTAACTACCATACAGTTTCAGTTCCTGCTGCTTGGGAAGAAGATGGAAATACAAATATGAGCAAGACAGTTTTTGGGTTCTGCATTTTATCATTCTTTATTCTGATAAAGAAGCAGAGCCAAGAGCTGAGCTATGGACAAAAGAGCAGGCTTGTTCCTCCAAGGATCCCATTAAGTTTTATGGGATCAAGTAAGTGAGATGCGATGGTCAACTCGCTGGAGGAGGAACAAATGGCCTGCAAGGTAGCTGAAGTCATGAAAGTGTTCAGGAGTGAACACCTTTACTTTTTCTCATTCATGTCTGTAGTTCAGGGGGGGCCAAGCTGAGGCTGTTCAAGTTTATTTTGCAGCTCGTGGCTCGTTGCCCATGGATGTCTGCTCACCACCTGCTTCCGCCACCCTGTGAGCTCCCACTTGTGGCTCTTAAACATCTGACATTTACTGTATATGGCTCTTCCATTCAGCAAGTCTGGCCACGCCTGCAGAAGTGGTACACTGTGCTATAGAAGTGATGGGACAATATGGGAGGACTTGAGGCAAATTTAAACTGCAAGTTTTTCAGATCTTAGCTATTGACTTTAACAGCTCTACTTCAATTATTTCAAAATTTTATTTATTACAATTTTTTGTGCTGGCTCTAAAGATACAAATTTTTATCAAAGATGCTTGCAAGGAACATAAGAAATTACAAAATCCCTACAAACAAAACATATCAGGAACCTTCTCAGAGGGCAACTGGTGGTAGATGACTCTGGGCGTAGGTGAAGGAGAATGCAGCTTCAATAGGAGCAGGTGTAATTTTCCTCTTTCCTCTGGTGGTAGATGTGACCCTTCAGGGTCAGGGTAATCCAGCTGGAACAAACCCTATGGTTGTCTTTACTTCCTCATCTGTGTTTAGGTGTTGCTTTAGCTGTGGTGTTACAGAATGTTTATAAACATTCCAACTTCTCAAAGTATTAATCAAAATGAGTAGGCATACTAGGTTTGGAGACATTTTTTGGTAAGAGTGGAGGAAACAGAAAAATCATACTGGTAAAAAGTTTTCCCTACTGTTCTTTACATGTTGTATGTAAGATAAATCCCCTTCCTTTCTCACCAGCTAGTACTGCTGCATGGGAACTGTTTTCCTGGATTTTATGTGTGCTAATAGAGTCAGCCCCAGCCACATGGATGGGGCTGAGGCTAGTGATCATACCCATGACATTCTTTTCTGGACATACATCATAAGATTGTGCCATAAATAAACACTTAGACACGGATATGCATGAAAGGGACCTGTTTTGAAGACTACATGAATGCAGGGTGTCTTTTTAATGTAGACATAAAAGAGTTCCTGGAAGAAGTAAATTTACCTGAAAATTAAGTTATCTATATTTGTTACAGCCCTTTCCTAAAGGATCGTAACAAGTTGATCAAAAGTGATACTTGAAATTCCTGCCTCAACAGATAATTATCTAAAGCAATTCTGTCAAAAGAAATGAAGTGAAAATCAACAGTAGAGAGACTTGACTGGATATGGTCCACAGCGCCTGCTATTTCCAGGCAGTCTCCTATTCAAGTACTAATGAGGCCCAACCCTGCTTAGTTCCCATGATCAGATAAGATGGGGGGTGTTGAGGGTGGTATGGCCATAAGCAATTTGACATATGGAAATGATGCATAACATGAGCCAATCATGTTGATTTCTTGTTATGGGACTATCTGAAATGCCAAAGCAGTGCAGGAGAATATCTGATTCAGTGTATTAAACTTGTCAACAAGTATGTTAATTGACAATGACCCTCAGGCCTTTCAGTCAAGGGACATTGTGAGTTAAGGTGTCAAATGAAGGGTGAACTTTTGTCACATTCTCTCATGTTCCTCCCCCAGGGGCTGCCCAGAATGCAGAGTCACTTCAACCTATTTTATCCCCAACAAGTATTGGGTTTTTGATACGGAAGAGAAGGAAAAACTGATTGAGAATTTCAAGGCAAGGACTAGGTAAGTACAAGCCACTCTGCAAGCTGTCATTGGATGGCATCTAATGCTGTAAAAATAAAGAGTCATAGCAATCAACGTCCACCACCCTGGTACCCTCCAGCTGATGTAGGCATTGGCTGAAACGAGTGCAAGATCTGTGGGAAGTCCAGACCAATTATTTTATTTGTTAGTTTCATTTTTATACTACCCAGTGGCCAAAGCTCTCTGATGATAAGCTTGAAACCAGTATTTGATTGTGGCTGAATGCATCACTTGGGGCACATTCTGGTGACCTGCACACTTGTGGAATGGAAGCCTCTGATGTTGGCTTCTAAGTATCCTTCCAGGCTACTGCCAGCAGGGCAGGAGGAATGACAAAAACAAATGTCGCCTTTCCTTCCTCCCTCCCCAACTTCTCTAGATGAGCCTTGGAGCCTGTTCAGCAGAAACACTGAAGGATTGCATATTCTCTGGGATTTTCTCCAGAGTCCATGGGATCACTTTCTTAATTGTCAGAGAGCTCAATCCACACTGGCTTAATGGTTAGGAATGGAGTATCCTCTGCCCACTAATGTTTCCAGCTCTCTCTACACACCCAATCCCCTCCTGAATAACTCCAAAGTTAGTCCATTTTAGGAAACAACATAGTTTTACAAGTTTTATACAGATGTCTGCTCTCAGTTGGCTTATTGTTTACCTTAGGATTGTTTCCTTAGGATTGCAATTCCAAGTTGCAAAGAATTCTGAAAGTTGTGAGGTGTACAATGCACCTAGCTCCTTTTATGCCATAACGTCAATACCTCCCTAACCATCTCTAGTGGAAAAATTGCTATTGTAAAACAACTTAAATATTACATAGGGCTGGACATTAACTTGGCTAACTAGGATGATATTTTGGCAAAAATAGTTCCTGTGTCTGCTTCTGTTATAGTCTAATTACCTTTATTTCCCTAGCAAAATAAGATGCAAATTCTTTGTCAGGGGCAATGGTCACTGCCCCTTTAAATCAGAGTGCATCTACCTGCATGAGCTTCCTGAAGGCCAGCTCCCTGCTGCAAGACCACAACAGAGATCTGACCGGCGGAGGCGGCGACGTTTTGTAAGTAAAGCCACACTGATACCTTCAGGAAAAGTTTATTTATTTATTATTTTATTTATTTATTAAGACATTTTTATGCCACCCCATTCGCTGAAGCCTTGGGGCGGCTTACAACCTTAAGTTAAAATACAAATATATTAAGTTAAAATACAAACATTAAGTTATAACCTTAAATTAAAATGTTTGTAAAGTGCAGACGTAAAGTTAAAACACAAAAATAACAATATAAAATATAAAATAAGTCGCCCTGGCCAGATAAAATCCAATAATATTAACAATTAAAATGACGCTTAAATAAAAAGGTCTTTGCCTGGCGCCGAAAAACAAATAACGACGGCGCAAGGCGGACCTCTCTGGGGAGCGCATTCCATGGATTAGGCGCCACTGCAGAGAAAGCCCTCCTCCGAGTCCCCACCCTCCTGATTTCTTTCATGGAGGGTTCCCGGAGAAGGGCCTCCTGCAGATCTCAAGGGGCGGGCGGGCGGGCATATATGGATGTAAGCGCTCCTTCAGGTAACCAGGACCCAAGCCGTTTAGGGCTTTATAGGTCATTACCTATGAAGGAGCGCTTACGTCCATATATGCCCAGCCGCCCCTTGAGATCAGCAGGAGAGGCCCTCCTCCGGGAGCCCTCAGTGAAGGAAATTAGGAGGGTGGCTACTCGGAGGAGGGCTTTCTCAGCGGTGGCGCCTAAGTTATGGAATGCGCTCCCCAGAGAGGTCCGCCTGGCGCCGTCGTTATTTGTTTTTCGGCGCCAGGCGAAGACCTTTTTATTTATGCAGCATTTTAAATGTTAATATTATTGAATTTTATTCAGCCAGGGCGGCTTATTTTATTTTACTGTATATATTTTAATTGTCATTGTTTTAATGTATTTTGTATTCGATGTTGTAAGCCGCCCCGAGGCCTTGGCAAGGGGCGGCATAGTAATGTTTTAATAAATAAATAAAAAAAATAAAATAAATTACCAACACCTTGAATTGGGCCTGGACTTCAATGGGAAGCCAGTGAAGCTGACGGAGAACTGGAGTCATGTGAACATAACGCCCAGTCCCCGTCAGCAGCCTGGCAGCCCTATTTTGAATCAATTGAAGTATCCGGACTGTCTTCAAGGGTAGCCCCACGTAGAGCGCGTTACAGAAGTCAAGGCGGGAAGTCACCAGCGCGTGTGTCACTGTCACCAGGCAGTCGTACTCCAGGCAGGGGCGCAGCTGATGGATCAGCCGAAGCTGAAGGAAGGCGCTCCTCACCACCGCTGTCACCTGAGCTTCCAATGAAAGCTCTGGGTCAAGGAGCACTCCCAGGCTGCGGACCTTGTCCCTAAGAGGGAGTGCAACCCCATTCAGGACTAGGTTCAATTCACCCTCTCCGAAGCCCGATCCGCCAACCAACAGGACCTCTGTCTTGTCTGGATTGAGCTTCAGTTTATTGGCCCTCATCCAGCCCATTACCTCGGCCAGGCACCAGTTCAGTACAGCCACTGCCTCACCTGGATTGGTGGAAAACGAGAGGTAGAGCT
This sequence comes from Varanus komodoensis, assembly GCF_004798865.1. Classification (NCBI taxonomy): domain Eukaryota; kingdom Metazoa; phylum Chordata; class Lepidosauria; order Squamata; family Varanidae; genus Varanus; species Varanus komodoensis. Next base: position 125,983,606 of record NW_025335268.1, read on the forward strand.
GGGTATCATCAGCGTACTGATGGTTCTGCAGCCGACACCTCCTGATGACCTCTCCCAGCGGTTTCATGTAGATGTTGAACAGCAAAGGGGACAAAATGGACCCCTGCGGTACTCCATGGCATAGCTGCCATGGTGCAGAGCCATAGTCCCCCAGCACCACCTTCTGGAATCGGCCGTTGAGATAGGAGCGGAACCACTGCAAAGCAGTGCCTCCGACCCCCAGTCCCGCTAGCCTATCCAGAAGGATACCATGGTCGATGGTATCGAAAGCCGCTGAGAGGTCCAGAACCAACAGGGACGTACTCCCCCTGTCCTTCTCCCTGCACAGGTCATTGTACAGGGCGACCAAGGCAGATTCAGTACCGTACCCGGGTCTGAAGCCGGACTGAAATGGGTCCAGATAATCAGTTTCATCCAAGAGTGCTTGGAGTTGTCCCGCCACCACCCGCTCCAACACCTTGCCCAGAAACGGGATGTTGGCCACTGGTCTATAGTCAGTGGCCATCTCTGGATCCAGTGACGCCTTCTTCAGGACCGGTCAGACTACCGCCTCCTTTAAAGGGGCAGGCACCCGACCCTCCCTCAGAGAAGTGTTAACCACTTCCAAGATCCAGATCCCAATCCCGTGCTTGGAATTATTTATTAACCAAGACGGGCAAGGGTCCAATAGGCAAGTGGTGGGACGTACTTATCCAAGCACTTTGTCCACATCATCGAGCCATAGTAACTGAAATTCATCCAATAATTCTGGACCAGACGGTAGCATTGGTGTCTCCCCAAAAACCTCTGATTCACTAGTGGTGTCCAGCTCGTGACGAATCTGAGCGATTTTCTCCCTGAAATGCCTGGCAAAGTCGTCACAGCGGGCCTTTGAGGGTGGAACCAGATCTTCCTTAGGACCTGGACGAACCAAGGCCTTGCACCACTCAAAAAAGCTCCGCTGGACGGCATTGCGAGGAGGCAATGGAAGCGGGAAAAAAAACCTCTTTTTCGCCGCCCTCACCGCCACAGCATAGGCCCGATAGTGGGCTCTCAAGTGTGTTTAGTCAGATTCATCCCGTGATTTCCTCCACCTACGCTCTAGCTGTCTCCCAACCTGCTTCATCGCCCTCAATTCAGGTGTATACCAAGGGGAAGAGCGGGCTCTGCCCGGTGGGAGAGGATGCTTAGGAGCGATTGTGTCCACAGCCCTGGTCATCTCCCCGTTCCACAGTTCGACCAGAGCCTCGACAGGAGCACCAGTCTTGTCAGCCGGAAACTCCCCCAGGGCCTTCAGGAATCCATCCGGATCCATCCGGCTCTGGGGGCGGACCCACACAATCGGGTCCGCACCCTTGCAGAGGGAGAGGTCGCTCTCGAGCACAAACCTCACCAGGAAGTGATCTGACCATGACAGGAGTTAAACATAAATTCCTCACCCTCAGACCACCCTCTTCCTGCCCCGTCGAGAAAACCAGGTCCAGAGTGTGTCCATGTTCATGGGTCGGGCCGGTGACATGTTGAGACAGCCCCATGGCCGTCATGGAGGCCATGAAGTCCTGAGCCGCCCCGGTCAGACCAATCTCGGCAAGTTGAGCCATTTTAAGTAGGATGCTGAGGAAGATTTAGTTGAAGTATGCTGATCTGACCTCAGTCAGAAAGGCTCCTGGAGATGCTTATGTGCAATTAGTAGGATGTCCTTCCCGGATGTCCTTCTAAGACAGTCCTGCTGTCCAGAGTTTCTGCATACCACAGTGCAACACTGAAATGCATGGTGCTGTGCATTGATACTGCTTTCTCAGGCAATTGCTTTGATAGTAGTTGAACCAACCTTAGTCATTCTTTATTCATAAAATATTTATCTTTCCTTAAGAGTGGCAAATGATTGCAGAAATAAATAGGTTTCTTCTTGTGTAGTATACATGATTCTCTTGTCTGGTTGATGCTGCCTTGGCTTTCAGTGCAAATCTGTTTTCCAGAAGACTGGTGGTATGAGTTGCAGCATGATGTTTTTCCTTGTGTCCGTGTTGCAGGTCTATAACCCATCTCCATCTGAGAGCTCAGATGAGGATGACGACGACATTTACCTCATCCAGTGGGCCCTTACCTTTGCATTGTTACAGAGAGACAGAGACTTCGACTTTTCAGATTTTCTCTGGGATTCGAGTGATTCTTCTGACTAGATGATGATGATGTCCTCTTTGGAGGCTGCATGTTACTGGCTCTGGAAATGGTCCTAATAGTGTGTTAAGCTGTGGCTTGGAAGATGGATGTGGGAGAAAGATGTCTTGACTCTTGATCAGCTTAATGGCTCTTAGCTGTCTGTCAGTATTTTGACTGGAAACCATAAGCTGGGAGAATCCTAACACACAGACTCCTTCTGTGTTGGGGGTGGCTGCCTGATCTGCAGGGCAGGGAAACCACAACTGGCACATCATATTTTATATATCACAATTGCACTGCCCTTCTCTTATCCCATGTTTACCTGGAACTTCACATTTCTTCCCTGCTGCCCTTACAGTTACTTAAATCATGGATTTCTAAACACAGGATTCCTGAATTAATCTCCCAGCTGTCCTGTCTAGAAGGGTGCCAGGGTTCTATAGTACTGTACATAGTCTCTGTGTTCTGGGCAGGCTGAGTGATCTCGTGTGTTCCTGCTGCTGCTCAGTTCAGTTCCTCAGGAAGACGGGTTTGCTGAGCAGTGTGATTATCTACAGTAGGCAGCACCTCTGTCTCGCTATTGTGTAACATTGCTGTTGGGTATATGGAGGCCTAATGTGCATAGGCTGGAGAGAGGGAATGTGGTGTGTGTAAAATCAACTGAACTTTTATTGATGCAGTGGTCCATTATTATTGGATGCTTAGAATGTGATAATTATGCCCTTATGATCAGTGAGGCCCCCTGTATGTATTTTTAATTCTGGAAGAATCTGGAAAACATGAAATAAAATGAGCTTTAAAAATGTAGTCATGTGAGGTCGCCTTTTTAACCATGATTTGTATCATGCACAATGATCACATGAATAATATGCAGACTCTTCTCATCTACCCTCTACAGTGACTTGTTTTCCTTTTTGTCACTGAAATGTGACTCCAGCCATGCAGCTGGTGAAAGAATAATACTTAACAGTGCTAGTTATCTGCCACCATCTTTGCCTGTAAAGAAGGAATCCAGGAGGGAAGCACTACACAAACATTTCTGAGCATGCAGAATTAGCGGTGAAATGCCACTGATACCAATAGATTTTTTTTCTTGTGAGTAAACAATGGTTTGAACAAAACCATGTGTTCTGTCTACTGTTCTGGTAGTATTAATTAGGACAACAGAGGATTATTTAGCCTTCAAGCAGAAGATTGAAAATAAAAGATTAGTATCCTACTTTACCTCCCCAAGGTCTTTATGGCAGCTTTTAAAGATCTTCTGTAAATGTCTTGAAGTTTAGTGCATTTCTTCTGAAGTGGTCAGTGGCTGCTGTTTTCCATCACCATCTAGATCCAGATTATGTTCTAAGGTGGGGCATGGAACTTGAAGCTCTTGAACTTGTTTCAGGAAGCATGTATATGACAGGGACAGCATAGAAAGAGCTACATAATCTGAAATATTGAAATTCCTTTGCCCATGTTACTTAATGGAACAAGAGCTCAGTCACTTTGGCTATTATTTCACTTCACATCTGAGCATTTCCCTTGTGTAAGATTACCTGCCGTCTTCACAACTCCAGACTGGGAGCTCTTAGCACTTAAAATCAAAAGACTGCAGATTTTCAGTGGTAAGGAAACAGGAGATATTGAGTAGAAGATGCTGTTATCTCTGCCCCTTGTACAATGCCAAAGCTGTGAACTGCTGACTTGTGATTTTGGTTTCCAAATATGCCCATGGGTTGGGGACCCTGAGATACATGATTGTCCTATCTGTTTTGTCTTCACAACAAGCCAGTGAGATACATGTAAGAGGCAGTGACTTGCCCAAAGTTTCCTGTGTTCCAGTCCCAACTCTACATAGGCAGCTATGTTGTGTTCTGTTGTGAAGCACAACTAGCATTTTTCTGCTCCACCCTAGAAAAACAACTGATAACCTGAAGAGTAAAACAAAACTTAATACTAAAAAAGCCAAATACAAGAAGAATTACAGCTGTCATGCACTGGGCAGTTCATGAAAAGGTAACTTCCTGGATAGGACATCATGGTAGGGGAAGCTGAAGGCAGAAGAAAAAAGAATAAATATGCAATGGATTGACTCCATAAAAGTAAGCCTTGCTTTTAGAATAGAAGAGCAAAGCTGCCAAGGACAGGATACTTTGGAGAGCATTCAGTCAAAAGGTTGCTATAAGTCGGAAACAGAAGCACATTAACAAAACTGCTAAAAAAAACACACTGCGTGTCATTTCATCTTGTAAACTTGCTTGAACACCTTCACAACAATGAGAACAAAACTTAAATTTCTTTCTGCATATCTACACATGAGAGGAGTGAGGGCAGTCTAGGGCCACATGACCAGTCCCCCAAGCCTCCAAGGATTCTGCAAAGCCTGCTTGCTTCACTCAGTCACCTATTAAAAATAGTATGTAATCCACTGATGAATTATTAAAGTTGCAATTTGGCCATGCATTGTGCCCATGAAGATGAGTGTCCAAGCCAAATTGCAACTTACTAGTCTCGCTAACTTTTTTTTTTCAGTTTTTTTGAAAAGGTGGGATATGTGGAAAGCATTCTTCGCAAAAAAGGGTTCTTGGTTTCTTAAGGAGCGGGGATCATGTGGCCCCGGGCTGCTTTCACTTTCTCAAGTCTTGATAATGCAGAGTCACTTAAAATAAAGCTGTGGCCACCGCTGCATTGTTTGCTGTGACTCAAAGGACATCTCGGTGCTCCTGCAGCCTCCCCTGAGATATTAGGGGAGAACTGGGGCAGAGGAGGAAGGGCAACGAAGAAGAGGCACGCAAGTCCTACTATGCCTGATGGTAGGTCAGGCACAGAGGAATTTTAATCGAAGTGTATGGTTAAAATTCTCAGGTTTATCGTATTGTGTGAATTCAGCCAGTGGGTTGCTATTACGAGTCAATGGCTGTGCCCAGCGCAAGCAAAGACACTCAACACAGCAAGTTCTGCCTACCTCCCACCTCATCAAACGTTCCTAACCTGGTGCTCTTCAGATGTTCTGTATTCCAAGACTTGGGAAAACTTGGTGGTGTAGCTAATGCGACTATGTTGGCAGCTGTCGGGCATATAAAGAAAAGTGCGAGGTACCGAACAAACACAAAAACCTGGATGAATCCCAGACCAGAATTTTGAAAAGGAGGAATTGTCTCTGCTGCTACGTTTCGCATGCTCGCTGATTTCTGCGGACAATTCTTACTTCTGCCTCGGGGTAGGAAGAAAAAAGAAGCAGGGACAGAAGAAACTGAGAAGCTCCCTCCGTGAACAGCAGGGCGTGCTATTCTTTAATTCCTATCTCTATAGACACCGGAGCTTGCTAGCTCCGCCGCTGGTCAGCCGCCCGACTGCCAAGCCGCTGCTTCGAAGATTCAAAGAGCGCGCAGGCGGCGGGCGGGAAGGAGAGAGCGGTTTCGTGGCTGGCGGCGGGGTGAGCGAGGGACCTGTGTCCAGGTAGGACGTTGCTTGCTCCTGGCAGCAGTAATTGCGGTGTAGTGTGCAACCTTGCCTGCTTTCGAGTTTGTGGCGACGGGGTGGGGCTTAGCTGCTGGATATTTTTTCCCCTCTCATCCTGAACGCTTTTAAAACGTTCTGCAGCAGACGGCGTGTTTCCCCCCACAGATGGTCCTAAGCAGCGATGGAATCGGGGAAAGGGGTGGGAGGCAGTGTGGTGCTTCTTTTTTCTATCAGCTGCTTGCCCACAGCTGAATAAGCCTCAGCATTTTTTTTTTTTATTTCCTTGAAACAGATCACTATTACTACATTTTCTTGACTTTTTCTAAGAATTGTGGAGAGATGAAAAGAGGAATAATCAATAGTAATATAAGGCCAGACTAAGTGAAAAATTTGGTACATTTCCACTCTGCAGTGGATGTATTTTGTATGCTTCATTTCATGTTTATTTGAATTTGTTAAACAGCACTCTCAGCATGGATAGACTCTCTGTTCCTTGGTTGCAACGATTCGATAAATCTTCTCGTCTTGTCCTCTCTGCACTGATGTCTGGTCACTGGGGGGCCTTGGCTGCCTTCCGAATCCTTCAGCGCTCCCCATCAGGGGAAGATGCAAGGCAGGGCTTTAACTGGCAGATCTTCACTGAGAATCTGTGTTCTCAAGAACCTGTGCTCAAGGGGTCAGAGAAGATCCTCACCATGTGAGTTGCTCAAATGTCTCATTTTGAAAGATTGGAATAATGTCTTGCACAGTGTCAGAATTAGTTTTGAATTTGAAAACATTTTGTGCAATATCTGTCACATGCTTCAGTGTTATTCTAGTGGGCAATGAGTGCTGGTGGGCACTTGAAAGGATTGTCTTGAAGTGTGTATGCCTTACATTTGCATCCTAGTATGTAGTTTGGGGTGTGAAAAATAGTAGTGTATGTAATAATACACTACTCTGTTTTAATAATCCTATATGCATAATTAATTATGGTTTCGGTTAAAGAATAAGTTTTTTGTTTGCTGAGAACAGTATCTGTAATACTACTGCATTTTCTTTCTTATATTAGTCAAAAACAAATTCTGGAACACACTTGTACAAATTCTGTGTCTGTGTCCTTTTATCTAGACTTGAACTGTATTGTCTTTATACAGCTAGGGGATCTTCACTGGGGCTTTGAGGATAGAACTACAATTTACAGAGGATGCAGTGCTGTTGAAAATGACATTGCCATGTTGTTGTTCTTGTTTTATCTTCTGTATTGTGATTAGAAGCATAAGCCCTATAACACAGGTTTTTGATCTATTTAATTCTAAATTAAACTTGGGTTTTATGTTATCATGTCATTGTATTTTATTTTTTTAACTTTGTCTTAGAAAGCTGGGAAAGGCTGAGGTCCAACTTTGGAAAGTTGACCAATGGTCTGGTTCCATGGCTTCATATAATATCATTTGTCATAGCATCGTACTGTTTTCTGTTGTTTCTGTGGGCCCTTCCTCTATCAGTGGCCACCACAGATATGTCACAGCAAGGCACACAACAGTGGAACATGGTGGAAAGTTGCTACATGCTTGGGAGAGAGAATATGTGATGTAGGGGTATTGGTTGTTAATAGTCTTGTATCTAATACATAATTCCTGAGTTCTGCTGCATAATGAATTATACTGCCTATATTGCTTATACACTCAGCATTATATTCTGTTCTTCAGAGTAATCTTAATCTTGCTTTCCTTCTTTTACATGGTCATTTCAGAAAACCATTACTACTGCTGCTTCCACTGTTGTGCCAAAGAAATCTCTTTTCCCTGTTGCTTACAGTACAGTCTGCTGTGCCCAAAGACTGTCTCAGCCGTCTACTTCAGGCCTCAAGACAAGATCCCAGCCCAGACCTATGGGTGCAAAGACTGAGGGATTTATTGCAAATGGGGTTGCAGGAAAAGTCTTTGGCACCTATCCTGCTATCAGACGCATGTCAGCAGCGGCTGAAAGGTCTGTGCCAGAAGGTTACGGCTCCTCATTGCAGCAAACCTAGTTTAGAAAAAAAACTAAGCTGGTATGTTAAACAGGCAGATCCCAGCTCAGTGATGGCTAGAGGTATTCCTGGCCCTGTGTCTCACATTAGGAAAAAAAAGAAACTAGCTGAGGAACCTCTGGATCCTGCAGAAGAGAGATCTAGGAAGAGGTCCCGACTGGAAGTTGAATTGGATACAGAACTTTCTGGACCACATGCAGTACTGCCAACAGTTGGTACAGCTAGTGCAGGGAATGAGATCATGATGGAAGTTTCTGGAAATGAAGATGGTTGCAGTCCAAGCAAGAATGTCTATCAAAGTTCTCCAAAGAAGGATACAGTAGAAAGGAGAGACGCAAATCAGAGCACCCAACAGGATAATAAAGCAGATGTTCCTGATCATATCAAGGTATAAACAAACTCTTATACTCTCTTCCTTGGAGAATGAACACTGCAAGCATGTAGTACACAGCTCTCTTTCCCAGTGTTATCATTCCTCTTTTATTGCCCATTAGAACTGCTGGGTCATGTTGCCAGATGTATGTTGTTGTGAGCTTTAGGGAAATGGTAGAAAGAGCCGATTGTGGTGTCAAGAAATCTTTTGTCTTAGTTTAGCTTATGGAGGTAGGCAACAGGATTGTGAAAATGTTCCATATTTTTACAGTGTCTTACAGAAATATACACATGCCTTTGACATTTCGCATTCTGTTGTGTTACAAAATGGGCTTTATTTATTTATCTGTTTGATTTATATCCTGCTTTTTTCTTGTAAAGAACTCTAAGTAGCTTACACAATATTCTTCCTCACAACCTGGAATAGAAATGGATTTAACTGGCAGTGTTAAATCAAGTGTATACTTGATGTTTACAAGGTACACAGCATCTCAGAGTCAAAAAATCATAGAATAGTAGAGTTGGAAGGTCATCGAGTCCAACTGCCTGCTATCACAGGACACTAAGTTGCACCATTCCATTCAGATGACTGTCCACACACTTTCTGAATGTGAGGGGCAGCCCAGAACTTTCCCAGGTAATAGGTTCCATTGTCAATAAATATTTAGAAGATGCAAAATATTTTTATTGTAGCACAAAAGTCAAGAGGGCAAACAATTGAAATTATCTATGATAAACGGTATGAACATAAGTTGTTGAAAACATTGAAAGCTAGGCAAGATGTGGGATGAGCATCAACAGTGTGCCTTGAGTAATATTGAGCGCACAGCCCATTGAAGTGTTATGGCTGAGGCCTTTTAAATATTGATTAGGAGTTGCATGTGATGGTTAGAGATATTCCAAAGCAGATGAGAAAGTTAGTGAAGAGAGGTTATTCAGAGCAGGGAAAGGGAAAAAGAAAGACTCTAGGAAGACTTATGAGTGACTTATTGTCTTGGAAAGTATTATCCATAATTAGATTGTTGATTAACACATACTTTGTTTAATTCTTTAACAATTGAGGGGTTTTTCCTGAATATCAGTGGGGGATGGGGACTGCATTGGAATAGTGTGTGGACCACCTGCAACTCACCTCTGCCTTCTGTTGGTCCCACTCTGTCTGATTTCTATCCTAGAAACATAATAAAGTAGACTCTATTGTTCTGAAAAGTTTCATTGTTTGACTTTTACTTATTTTTATTTTATACAACTTCTCTTCAGACAGCTTATTTCAAAGTTGTTTAAAGACTATAGCCCTGGTCTCAGATTGATTTAACTGATTTTGTTCTTGCATTTTAGGTGCATGTGCAAAAACTTAAAGAACTACTAGCAATGCAGTTTGATGTAAGTATTTCTTAGTCTGTTTCTACTTGCCCTGGCAAGTAGACTTTGGAACTTCTGATGAAGCTTCTGTGCAATTGAGGCAATTTTCTTCTGCACGCTACCATAAGCACTTAGTGAAGCTAACAAAACATTTACAGCATGGGTCCTCAGACTATGGCCCATGGGATGGATCTGGCCTGCCATGGCCATCCATCTGGCCCGCGCCTCTGTTCGCTGCCCTTGCTTGTGCTGGCTGTGTGGGTGGGGAGGTGGTGGCTTGCTTGCTTGCTTGGAGATGATTTTGGACTCCCTGGGGCATCTCTGAGCAAGTGAGCCACCGCTGTGCGCACCCAATGCTGCCTTGCGTGCGCCTGACAGCACCTCACCGGCCCTCGCCCCCAGACACCCCTACCTCACTGGCCCGACACGGTCACCGCAGCCTTTCAACTGGCCCCCTCTTCAAAAAGTTTGAGGACCCCTGATTTACAGTATTGTACTACTCCCACAAAATGTGTGTGTTTTTTGCCTTGTTCTCTGTTACCTCTGAACTTTTCTGTTTCTTTCCCTTTATTTTTAGCATTCTGATGGGACTGCCCCTCCTGAGCTACAGATTTTAAATGAATGTACTCCAAGCCAGGTTAGTAGGTGAAAGTAATATATGCAGATATGGGTGTCTTGCAGCTCAGTCCTAACTATACTTACTTGAAAGTATGTCCCCCTTAATTCAGTGGGGCTTTCTCCTATGTAAGAGCATATTCCAGACATCAAGGCCTTACTGAAACCCAAAAGCTAAGCCTGAGTCTCATTTGTAGCTGATTTGATGATATTTGGGAAATGATTACTCTTGGTAATGTTCTTTTCCTTTTCTTTTAGTTGGACCATTTGTGCTCATTACTGCAACTCTCGGAATGCCAGGAGAATGAACTTCTGCAGTTCTGCTCTTGGTTGGTGGCACTTACACCTGATCTTGGTTATAGTAATGCAGCAGTACTTGCTGGAAAGCTTTTCCTGCCTCGGGTATGTATTGAACTCAATAAGGAAGAAAACCCCTTTTTGCCAGAAATACCAATGGTGGTTGATGAGCATAAGATTAGCTTATAAATGTTAGAGTTTTATTTAAAACTGTGTGTTTTAGCCACTGTTTGTAGATAAAGTCAACAGAAGTTATAACAAAAGGAATACTACAAATTAATTGGATACTGCAATGTTAGAGATTGTTAGCAATACTATAATTATAATTTGTGCTACTGAGTTCAAGCTGTGGATGCTTGAATAATGCTCTTTATCTGATACATCTATTTCCATATTTACTTCCTGTATTGAGCAAAACAACCTGGCCTCTCTTATTCTTGGTTTAGGCTGAGCTACAGTGCCTCAGCATCTTCAAATAGTTTCTGTTATACCCATGACAGGGAATGACCCTTCAGAGTCTATTTTGTTAAAGCAGCAAGGATGCTGGCATCCATAGTCCACTTGGATACCACACAAAGCCATGCAGCTTTCTTGGGCCTCCAGATCCAGAATACAGGACACTTTTTGTCTAGACATATCCAAAGCTGTCCTCGTTTTATTAACAAAGCTCATCTCCTGGATCTGAAAGGTGTTAGGAATACCTTCCTGGCTACATGGCAGTCAGTAGATTGACTGAACTTGATTAGTCAGGATGTTTAACCCCCTGCCTAAAGATGATAAGAATGAACAAAGATTTCTGTAGCCATCTGGTCATTTTGATCTCCTCTGACTATCTGGAGTTTCTGTGCATACTGGATCCAGGTGACCCCTGTGTTGTATTTTGGCTCTAAGTGTTTAGTATAGATCAGTGGTGGCAAACGTACGGCACGGGTGCCACAGCAGGCATGCAAAGCCCTCTATGTTGGTACACGAGCCAAGTCGCCCCAGCAGCTGAGCATCGTATAACAGTGCATATAGGGGCCATGCGTATGCTCGGAAAGGAGTAGCGGCACCAGGCAATGATGTCACAAACCACAACTCATTAGCTGTGATTTGTCCGAGCTTTCGCATGGAGGGAGGGAGGGAGGGAGAGGGAGAGGGAGAGGGAGAGAGAGTTGCTTGGACTGGCTGTGAGCTGTTTTTTCTAAACTAAATCCTCAGTATTCAGGTTTTATTGCAGTGTTGGCACTTTGTGATAAATAAGTGGGTTTTGGGTTGCAGTTTGGGCACTCGGTCTCTAAAAGATTCGTCATCACTGGTATAGGTTAACAAGCTGTTACTGTTTGTCTATTAAGTACCCCTCCGCTTTCCCCTTTTAATCTCTTACTGTATTTCTTTAATAAATGTCTTTCAATTTGGACTGGAATTGAATGAGAATTGAAGTGCCTCTTCCTACTTCTATAGTCAATCTGATTCACCTACCTGTGACTGTACGAGTATACATTTGCTTTAGGGGAAAGCAAGCTATCTTGCACATGATGATGGGATAGGTAGGTGTTCATTTGTTTGCTGCCTTTCTTCAGGCATATAATTATCTTAAAGATCTGTATTTTCCTTTATGAGCAGACATAGAAGGAAAAAGAGGTGGTGGAAGCATAAACTTAGCAGTTAGACAGGCATGCAAGCAAGTGCCTGACCTTGCTGTGATTTTCATAGGTGTTACCAGAGATGTATAATAAGGCTTGATATTCAGGTTGTGGGTGATCTGTTTCAGGAGTATATGTTCTGTTACTTCTTGTCTGTAGGTTCTCTTGCTGACTGAGCCAGCCTCTTGGTCTCTCACAACTGCCCTCATGATGTTCTGCTCCAAATATTCTCGTCCAGTCTGCTGCACCTTGATTTTTTCAATTGTACAGGCTCCAGAAAAATGTGAGCTTATTAGCTTTATTAATAAGTGGGGATATATAGCATTTTATCTAATAGGAAACTTTCTGAAAGCAAACCAGTTGAGTGCTGACAAAATCAGACCCTAAAGATAGCTACTGAGAAACAAAAGAGAGGTATCTGCAATCTTGAGTGAATCTCATGATAATGCAAACAGTAAAAAAAAATGGGAGAAGCAATACAGTGAGAACTGTGTGTACTCAGTAGGTCATGGAACATTGACTGTCAGGTGGAAAAGGAAAATGGAAAATCTGGGAGAGCAGAAGAACACAAATTGGCCTGCATGAGCTTGTTACAGCTTATAGTTTCTTGAAGGAAAGTATGGCTGACTACCTGTAATGCTGAACAGCGACATTCCTGTTAAAATTTTATTTAATCTAGAGTCTGTATCTGCACTTTTGCACATTAAATGAATCAAATGATTCAACAGTAGAAAATACTCAATATAGAAATGTCAGAGAAGAATAATAGCATAAATAGAAACAAAACCTAACAAAACCAGAACAATCAAAGCAGTGTAGTACAAATAATAACAAAATCGGAACAGGGGAAAGGTCAAATTAATGCAAAATAACAGCAATTCAAAATAAAATCAGTTGATCAAATAAAAAATAATAAGATGAAATACACAAATTACTAATAGAAAAATTAAATATCTCTAGACCTTCTTAATTTCTCCTTCTATCCAGTCTAGTTCCAACACATCTTAGGATGCAGTCCTGTGCATGCTTCGATGAAAACAGGTCCTACAACTCCTGCATCCCTCCAAGGAGCCATGTATAGGTTTTGGGGATTTGGCAATACAGTACATTTTATTTTTAAAGACACAAACTACTGGCAGGTTGTGGTAGGATACATTTATAAATTAATAAATAAGCATTTTTGTCCTGTATAAATCATTACCTTTTGGTAACAATGCCCTTTTATGTCTATCCTGTGTTATCATATGCATATTTGAAATCATTTATCTTTGCTTTTTCAGGGCATGAGCAAATGAAGTTAGTGTGCAAACTAATTGAGGAGTGTTTGGAGCCTGAATATGTGAGGCTGGTACTCCGGTAAATGTTCCAAATGCGAAATGAAATGTAATATTGGAATTGTATCAGCAAGAATTTGGCTTTCAGAGTGGAGGCTAAGTAGAATCAAGATGCTCTAGAATTTACAGTTGGCACCTTGTGACATATGAAACTGTAATGCAGCCTTCTGCAACTTAGTGCTCTCCAGATAATTTGGGCTACAGCTCCCAGTACTTCTGACCATTGGCTATGCTAGCTGGGGTTGATGGGAACAGAAATTCAAAAGCACTGGAGGACACCATGTTGAGGAAGCCTACTCTAATATCGATGTAAGGTTTCTGTGCTTCTTTAAGAAGTTACAGCCCAACAGCACTATCCTGTACATGTCCCATTGGTTTAGGGGAAGCTTACTCTTAGGTAAGTGGGTCTGCAAAATTTTTGAGCTGTGGACACATTTGGTAGTTTGAGAAACCACAAAACCATAAAATGACTGCCTTAGGAAGCATAGAAAAGGACAAGTAACTTGCCCTAAAGACTAAATACAAGGCAGAAGCCCAACTTTCTAAACAACTCAATTGAATCTACAGTTTTCAGTGCCAAGAGAAACAGCAGTCCTGGGTGCCAGTAAGGTTTTTTTTAAGTGTGGAGAATAGGTTACCTTGGTAGGCACAAATAAAAGTGTCTGCTGTGCATTGCGACTCCCAGGCACCCCATTGCCTGCCTTGGGATAGAACTTACTCTTGTGTATTTGGAAGTAAGTCCCATTGAATTCAGTGGGATTTACTTCAGATTAAACACACACAGACTTGGCCTAGATATCATAAGCTATTTGCTGCATGTATTTTTCTTTCCCATACATTTTCTTCCATCACCCACAAAAAAGGGAAAAAAAATAAAAATGGTCAATTTCCTAGAAAAGTATCTTCTGTACCTTCTACAGTCTTTTACTTTGTTAGTTAGGCTGTTACCTTATGAAAGTGATCTCCCTTGATTAATGAGTTTACCTTATTAATCAATTTATAAGCATACATCTACATGCAATCACAACAGCAGCTTAGAAGAAAGTTATAGTCTTCCATTTTAGATGTAGTCTGTGTATGTCACAGAAGGTGCCAATTTTAGAAGTCTGTCCTCTGTGAAAGTTGAGTGAAAATACCTAAGGTGGTACCTGCTATCTGCATATTTATAATTAAAAATAATTTTTTAAAATGTTAGAGAAAGTTTAGAATCAATTTATTGATAAAAAGGCTGTAGCCCTAAATTTCCATGATTACTCCTACACAGAAAGGGCCTGAATTTTTTCTGTATGGATACAATGGCTGCATTTGTTCATAGCACTAAGCTAGGGCTGGGGAAGTAGGATGGGATGTGGGACTAGGGTGGATGATTCAGTGGGTAACCTGCTGGTAAAAGCCCCCACACACCAAACCTGTCCTGGCCTAAGTGTCTTTCCTATGGAGAAGGTGTGGAACATGCTAAGATGGAATCTCCGCTACCTCCAAAAGGAGAGGGGATTTCAAAAGGGCCAGACTTCAGGAGAGGCCCAAGTAGATGAGGAAGCACAACAGGACAGAGATGTCTGATCGTTGCACAAAGCCAAAAATCCTGACTTAATTAACCTAGGATATATATAAGAAGTGTGTGGATGCACCCACAATCCCCTTGCTTACCCCTTCAGATAGTAGTGAAACTAACTAGGAAGCTGTAATTAACAATAGCTTCCCATTAACATGCAAGCCATTTTGGTTTGTGTGCAATAGGATACTATGCTTAATTGCAGCTTCTAGGTTAGTTTTCCTGCTCATGCAATGTAGAGACCAAAGGAGTTATGTGTATTCATGTGCTGCTTGTACAAACACTGACTTATTTAAGCCAGGATTTTTGGTTTAGCATTACATGCAAATAATCCAGTATTAGTAGCCACTTTTGACTGTTAAACATATGCATGGCTAAGAGAATAGCTTTTTTGGCTGGCACAAAGTCTATTCCGAATAGAATTTTGCTTGTTTATTTCTTTCTTCTTTGTCTTACTTTGCAGCCATATTGTAGAAGTGCCCTGGTCAGAAAATCTCCTCACAGTTGTGCATTCTTTGCTGGGAAGACAGGTGAGTATATACATTCCATAATTTGATGGAATTTATTAGTGGGATAGCCATGGAAACTAAGTCTGTTCTCTCCCTACTGGTGTGCTAACTGGCCTTGGTAAAAGTGGAACCCATCAAGGACAGCATCTTAATATGTAGTATGAAGCTAGTTGTTATCTGAGTTCATTCAGAGTCCTGGAAGGCCATTACCTAGGCAACAATTTACTGATCCAGTGCTGCTTAATCACTACATCTTGTAATGAGACAGCCCAGGCAGCAGGAATACACAGTGATGCAGCAAAAATGTAGGGTAAATAGTTTTCTTCCTGACATCCTTTCTACTCCTGTTTTTAGGTGGAACTGTCTACTGAGCTCTTCAACATGTTGGTCCTAAATCTTTGCCAGAAGGCTCAGGAATTTGCCACATCAATGCATTTTGCAAAGCTGGTTTTGACTCTGCTGACCAAATACCAAAGCAATGTGAGTAATTACAGTAGGTGCTTTGAAGTGGAAAGAAAGATGGCAGCTTAATCTGTTGCATGCCTTCACTGATACATTCCATCTATCTGGTGAAATGAATATGCTGAAGTATATTAACATATAGAATAGTAGTTTCTCTATTTCATTATAGCATAAATTTAGATTTCCTTTTGAGACTGAAACCTTAATTATCATCAGAAGTACCAAGGAACCTCAGTTTCTGTTCATATCTGTTGCATAGCACAAGTATCTGATAATCTCAGACCTAATAATGAAATGTAAACCTCAGCATAGTTTTCCAAGGATTTGCTTTACTGTATTGTGCTCTCTGAAAATTTCAGTCATTTGTAGTTGATGCAAATTTCAGTCCCAATTTTCACTTTGTTAAATATAAAAGCTGAATCAAAAGCCTCAGGCTTAAGTGGCAGTTATATTCTCTCCCCACCAGCTTCCAGAGAATATGATATCAATTCAGGTTTATTAGCACAAAATAAATCTTTGGGGAAATCATGTTTTGTGCTTGCTTGATGCATTCAAGTAAATATATATCTTTTAGTATGCAGCTTATATTACGCTGTTTCTTAAATGACACAGTGATAAAATAGCACCATCTATTAGAACTCAGAGGTATAAATAAAAAACAGACGGAAATAGGCCTTACCCTACAGAGACTATTATCTATTAGTCTACAGCTAGATGAGTAGTGGAGAAAAATCAACCTGAGTAAATGTAATGAAGGACCATAAGTTCGCATCAGCATGACCTCTTTTGTTTGCCTCCTTAGATAACATTAGCCCACCAGCATTGTTTATGTTGTGCTCTGGACCTCAACAAAACAATTTTAAAGAAGGCTCTCCAGGTTGCATTAAAGCGAGTAAGTTCCAGTTGAAAAATAAACATGAATGTCTTCCTTGTGGTGAGGAATGCAAGATAGCAACCCTGTTTTTCAGTGCTGGTAACTACAAAACAGAATGACTAAAGACTCCTTCAGTCAAATCAAATGTGACTTACGTATCTTGAACTGTTAACTCTTTCACTTGTCTTTATGTGACTTAAACAAAAATACCAGCTAGATAACTCAAGTTTGAATACTTTCATGACTTAGATTGGATGTGTGTCGTCTTCTTGTTGTTAGTCGTGAAGTTGTGTCTGACCCATCGCGACCCCATGGACAACATTCCTCCAGGCCTTCCTGTCCTCCACCATCCCCCAGAGTCCACTTAAACCCACACCAACTGCTTCAGTGACTCCATCCAGCCACCTCATTCTCTGCCGTCCCCTTCTTCTTTTGCCATCTATCATTCCCAGCATTAGGCTCTTCTCCAGGGAGTCCTTCCTTCTCATTAGGTGGCCAAAGTATTTGAGTTTCATCTTCAGTATCTGGCCTTCTAAAGAGCAGTCAGGGTTCCTCTAGGATCAGGGTTGATCTACACTGCTGCAAGTTAAGATTACTTAAATAATGGCTTGTTTTTATGAACTGTTACATATAAACAGGGAAAGTGAACAGTCAGAAGTCATGACTTCCCTGGCATGCCATTGCCAACAGACAGATCTCATGGACCACTATAAGATGTCACTCAATTGTCACCATAAGATATTTCATCAGGAGGGGATATCATGAGATGCAGGAAGGAAGTGGGCCCGGGCACAGGGATGGGCACTATGTGGAGACAGATCAGTAGGAGGAATAGCAGACTGGACAAAAACAGAAGACTGAAATGAAAGCCAGCTACCCTCCATTTTTCAGTAGGAGTTGGGGAAGTTAGTCTGGGGAAGATTTAGGTGCTGCAGCTCACTTTATAGCATGTGCCTGGAAAGAAAAGTAGACTGAATGGGCCCAGGCTCAGTTTGGACATTGGATATGCCAGTGCAGTAACTTGGGATACACTAAGCTAATGGACATTATTTTATGAATAGCAATAAACAAGGTATTTTGCATCCATTCTAGCTCCAGCAGAGAGAAAGAAAGAGTGAATTTTTGCACAGTGCAGTATGGCAAAATCTAGATGTCTCAGTTTCAGAGCGATACATAGAGTCAATGAAATATAACTATAAAATAAGAAATAAAGTTGCACAGCACTTGTAAGAGGGTTTATTACACAGAAAGTAGCTGTTGTATCCGTTTAAAGAAAAATCTTACAATAATACATGGGAAATTCCTTCTTTGATCATCTCGTCATTTTTACTTTTAATACCATGCAGTCAAAGGAAACAGCATCTCAGTCTTGTCTGGCCCAGGCTTCAGTTTGTTAGCTCTCATCTAGTCCATTGTTGCAGCCAGAGACTAATTTAGCATATCCACAGCATCACCTACTGATGATGAAATTAGAGCTGCATATCATCATAGTAATGGCAACTCACTCCAGAACTCTGGATGACCCTACTCACTGGTACCATATAGGGTCAAATAACATGGGGAACAGAACGAACCCCTGAGGAACTCCTTGCTGGAAAAACTACAGGGTTGAACAATATTCTCCAAGCACCACTGTGTGGAGATGGCCTTCCAAGTAGGAGATGAACCATTGCAATGAAGTGTTTGCTACTTCCAACTGAGACAGGTGCCCAGAAGGACACCATGGCCATTGATATCGAAAGCTGCTGAAGGGTCCAGGAGTATCACAGAGTCACTCTCTGCTGGCATAGATTATCATACAGAGTGATCAAGGCTGTTTGCATGCCAGAGCCAGGACTGAAATTCAAATGCACTCAGACAGTCTTATCCAAGAGTGCATGGAGTTGACTGGAAATCACTTACTCAAGAACCTTGTCCAGGAAAGAAGTATTTGCTACCAACCTAAAATTATCAAGGATAAACATAACCCTACCCCTGCCCCCAGGTCTTGGTTATATATGCTATATCTGCCACCTCCTCTGTTATATAAAATTGTGGATTGAGAGATCTGCACTGATCTAGCATTTAGAGCATCTGAAGGTCTGAGGGGAAGCTGACATGGCAACCATCAAACTTGTGGGAACAAGGATTGGCACAGCCATTAGCTGCCTGGGCTACATTCCCTTTACCAGGCCAGTGTTTCTCCTAGTTCCATATCTCCCTTTACAAATCACTACACTGATTGGGTACCCCATGCTCCATTTGGCCCCATAGCCTCCCTTCCAAGCATTAGTGGGTGCAAACCAAAGGGCAAATGAAAGAGAAATAAAAAAGCACTTTCACCCACATGGCATCCCAGAGGTGAGCCCCCTTGGAGATTGCCCTCTTTGGTGGTAGCCCACCACCCACCAGTTGTTACTGTTCGCAAAGTCGTGTCCGACCCATTGCGACCCCATGGACAACATTCCTCCAGGCCTTCCTGTCCTTTACCATCCCCTAGAGTCCACCTAAGCTCATGCTGATTCCTTCAGCGACTCCATCTAGCCACCTCATTCTCTACCGTCCCCTTCTGTAGTCCTTATATACTTCAGGAGGTTGCTGGATTGCCAAGACCAGATGACTGCACTCTAGACTGATGTGGTAAAGACTGCTGGAAAAGTTGTAATGGGCAGCTTGCAGCAGTTCTTAAAGTGCAACAGTCCACTTCTCCAACACTCTCAAGCCTCCACAATAGTCTCAGGGGTCCAAGAGTTGTCCTGGCTAGGACCTTCCACATTGACTTAACCGTTCCGTTAGAACAACAACAATACAGCTCCTGGATCACAGGGAAGGGGATACTTTTGATAAATGGAAGATGGGAAGGCATTTAGCCAAAAGATGGGGCTACTTCATGGCCTTTTAGAAGACCTTTCACTCATCCTTTCAAGTTAATATCCACAGCAATATGGGATTAAATTTTACTGTAAATACTAGAAACAATTTATAGCTAAGGTTTTGGCAAAATCTCAACCACTGCTGGTAATTACTATGATTTATATAGTCCCAAACAATGTCCAGGGCACTTACAGAGTAATGTAAGCAAAAAAAGACAGATCCATGTCAGATAAATATTTAAAAACTTATCCCTTTTTCCCTTATAAATTATATGATTAGTTGAAATGTGAGATTGCAAGCTTTTATTTGACAGCTCTAGGATCTGTTTTCATTACCAAAACTGAACTATGAAGCAACAGCAATAATTAAGAAGTTTTGAACATATGGAGTCTGTGTTTCTGTCACAAGAGAATAAAGTGTTGCTCTGGGTTTGGGGAAAGCAGGTCTTCAAGATCAGATAGTGTAATTTTTGGAAAGCTTTAAGTGGACTCATGTTCTTATTGTAAATATTGAGCACTGGCAAAGTTTAAAAATATGGCCTGAACTGGATTTCTTTTGTATGTGTACTTGAGTTTTGATAGGCATTTACTTTCAAGAGCCTTCCCATCAGCCGCCTTTTAGGAGAGTCTAAATTAAGTGTCAAAACAGAATTGTTGAACATAGGCTCACTTTACAATTCATTTAATTCTTTACAAATTCCAGAGGGGCAGCATTGTTAGTCTAATACAATAAACACAAAGAAAAGTTCGACTCCTGTGGTATCTTCAAGGCTAACAATACATCTGTTAAGTCTTTTATGAATCTCGGGAGTGAGTGTGTATGTTACTGTGTTAGTTCTTGACAGCTTACTTAGATTCACAGGTCACCTTGAGTGCCTTTTTGGCAGAAAGAAGGGATAGAAATTTAATAAATAAATACATGCCTGCCTTTTTCCATAAAAATGACAAACACGGACCCCATCTTTCCTTCAACCACCTTTTATCACCACACACAACCTTTCTTCACCAGATGTATTCCACGAATTGCGGACTTTAACTCCCATCAACCCCAGCCAGCAAGGTCAGCAGTAAAGAATACTGGGGATCGTAGTCTGACCCACTTCCTGGCTCTTCTCCTAAGCGTGGCGTCTGCCGCTTTGCGTCAAAATTCTCGCGAGAAGCGGCGGTCTAGTTCTCGCGCGAGCGGAGTTTTTTTCTCCTTTCCGGTAGCTGACGAAAAGCCAAGATGAGGTACTATCTTCTTTTGCCTGGCAGTGCGGTTTCCCGCATGGCAGTGGCGGTCCTCCGTTTATGTTTCTTCCCTTGCTGTGGAACAGCGGATTGGTCTCGTAGGAAGCTGGCAGGTTGGCCTCTAATTCAGGCCTTTCTTGGGTTTAGCTGGCCTATTCCCCTGGCAGACTCCCAAATGGGACCCGGCACGTAGCTTAATCCGGGCTGGGACAGAACGAGAAAAGAGTCGAGGGGTTGTAGGCCCTCCCTGTGAGGAAGATGGTCTCGTGAAATGCGGGGCTTATTTGCTTCGCGCGCGCCCGGCAACAAAAAAAAAAATACCTTTTGCGTATGTTAGCTCTACCCACGTGCTTTCTATTTCCTGATAATCATCGCTGATCTCGCCTAGGTTAAATTCAAGAAACACTACGTGAATTACATGTAGTCCTTCGTTCTTCCCTTCCTCCGATACATCTTATTTTCTTTATATTAAAGCTGCAGCTTGACTTGCAGTGATAGGGGCTGATATCTGAAAGCACAATCTTGTATATGTTGAATCTAATGGGACTTACTCCCGGCGTCAGTGGGCAGCCCTAATCCTTTACTCTTAGTTAGTTTTTCACATTCAAAATGTTCCTTCCTCAAGCTATTTAAGAGTAGAATAGTAATAGAGTTGGAAGGGGCTTATGAGGCCCCTGCCTTTCCAGCTTAGCAAAGGTTAACTCGGTGTATCGCTATGCATGCAGCTCGGTGCTGGAAGATGGGATATAATCCTTTCTCATCCCCTGCTATCCACTGGAATTGAAGGCACTTAGAGTCTCGAGCAGTTTGCTAGATGGAAAAACTGCAGAGAAAGGGTTAAGAAATCCCCCCCACCCCAATAAGCCTAGTGAGGTCTGCTAGATGGAAAAGTTACAGAAAAAGGATTAAAGGACACCCCCGCCCAATTCTTTCCTTTCTCATTTTCTCCCTGTGGAAATTACAGCTAGATGGCTGCTTTGACAAAAAGAAAATATATGGCAACTCTAGCTAGTATAGTCAATGGTGAGGGCTGATGGGAGTTGTAGGCCAAAGCATTTGGAGGGCCACAAGTTTACTAACTTTGTTCTAGTGAATGTTCTGTGTTCTATGGAACAAATACAGGAATATTTTTAAAATTGTGTATTTGCCTGAGAGCTAAGATCTCTGTCAAAGGGATTTTTTTCATAAGAAGTGACATGCTCACATGCTATGATGTCCTCCTTAGGGGAATTTTCCTGGTTTCCTGACATACTAAGTTTTATGCTCCGGAGCAAGATTTTCCCCTTGCTCCCAAACTGACAAGGATAAAACTCCTAGGAAGTGGTCTAGGGCACAGTGGAGAAAGTGGCTTTAGATGTCTGTCTGATGACATATGGCTATATGGGAAAAGCCAACTTTAAATATTGATTAACCTGCAGTTGTTCCCACATTCCCATGGTTTTTCATGCCTGACTCATGTTAACTTTCACATGTGCTCTTCAATTCTACAGCAGCAAAGTGTCTCGTGATACTCTCTATGAAGCAGTACGGGAAGTCCTTCAGGGAAGTCAGACAAAGCCACGCAAGTACGAACTCTTTGATATCTTTCTGTCTTGTGCATGTAAGGATCCTCAAAAAAGAGAGACTTGATGCAGTACTCTGTATACCATATTTAACTCTTCCCAGTTGTTTATGTCTTGTGGCTTTCTTTTTCCACACATTTCTTCTTGGACAAGTAAAACATGTCCCTGTTTTCATAGGTTCTTGGAAACTGTGGAGTTGCAGATCAGTTTGAAAAATTATGACCCACAGAAAGACAAGCGTTTCTCTGGCACTGTCAGGTTTGGCATCTCCTTAATTCTACCTAATGTTTATCCTATAGCCTTATCTTAGTTACATATTCTGGATATACCTTATGGTAGTCATTTGGCTTTAAATATACTGCTTTCATATAGCCTGAAGTGCCTGATCCTGCCTAATATTGGAAGATAAGCAGGATCTGGCCTGGTTGAAATCTGGATGGGTGATTTAAATGTTGTGAACTTCCCAGAGAGCTTCAGCTATGAGCACTATAGAAATGTAATTTATAATAAGTTTCTATTATGTATATTCCTGAATTTTTGGATTGTTTTGATCTCCTTGTTTAAAACTGTATGTAGCTGAACAGAGTCCTTCCATTGTTATTAAAATACAAGGACTCAGTATTATGTGATGCACTTTTGTGGAATCAGTGGAGTGCTTTAGGAAGCAGATGGACAAAATCTTGCTGTGTGATTGGTAAGGATTTGTCTTGCTATAAATGCTTAGTTTTTTGTTTTGCTATGTTGCCTTCTTTTGCTCTCAGGCTCAAGTCTGCTCCACGGCCTAAATTCTCAATTTGTGTACTGGGGGATCAGCAACACTGTGATGAGGCCAAAGCAGTTGACATGCCTCATATGGACATAGAGGCTCTGAAGAAACTCAATAAGAATAAAAAACTAGTGAAAAAACTGGGTGAGTTTTAAACCCAACTGGGAATGGGTCTGGCACCAGGAAAGAAGCAACTAATTGTACACTATCTGATAAGTGAGTGTAACTAAAGCTGCAGTACTAATACCCTTGCTAGGGAGTAAACATAGAGGCCTTACTTGTGAGTAAACATACATAGGGTTGCATTGTATTAATCCTTAGTACATTTACTCAGAAGTACTGAGGTTAGGCAATTAGTTAGATTTGTTGAGGTTGCTCTTGATAGCCAAAGTTAAGCAGGTGTTGAGTAATTTTTAGTCTGTTTCTGTATGTTCTCATGTTCTAATCATATTTAGTATATATATTAAGATTTGTTCTTCCCTAAGCACTAAGGATGGGGGTGAGTTATAACCTGAAATACATAATTTCTGAATTAAAATTCTTAAATTGCAGGGAGATGTGGCTTCTCTTCAGGTTAAGTAGGTTAACCTGAAGTAGGTTAAGACTTCAACTTTGGATTAATTGTCTTTCAAAGGAGTCCTGTTGTTCGATTGGATATACTTCAGTTGAGGAAATGTCTTGCCAGAGCGAATATATTTAGGGGCCAGTGTAAAATTACATTTTTTTCTGTGAGGCATAAATTGGTCAAAAACTTTCCATGCTCTCTGATGTTTAGACAGTCTTATAAACTTTTTTCCTGCCCTTGATATAAACCTTCTGTCCTGTGTAGTTTTTTTTAAATATAAAGTTAGGAGCTTAGCTGCCTGCTGGGGAAACTAAGTTACACTGAATTACTTATATGGTTTTGCTCTGAAATCTCACTGTAAAGTGTTGAGTTGGATTTTGGATATCCAGGTTCTAGTCCCCACTCAGCTCTGAAGCTCCCTGGGTAACTTTGTGCCAGTCACAGGCTCTCAGCCTAACCCACCTCACAGAGTGGTTGTTGTGAGGATAAAATGAAGAGGAGAACCTTGTAAGCTGCCTTGGGTTCCTTGCAAGAGGAAGAGGTGGGGTATAAGTTGCAGTAATGGTAATACCTTACAATAGTTGTTTTCAGCTATTTTTTATTTTTATATTTACATGCCACCCACTAGTTCAAAAAGATTCTGTAGGCGGCTTTCAGTAAAATATAATATGACAACCAGTGGTACTGAGTATAAAGCCTTCATATTATCCAGGTTTGTAGGGGTTTTTTTTACTGTATACACTTACTGTGTAACATTAAGTTGTAAGTGTTTTGCAAAATTCTTACCTTAAGATTGCATGTTAATTCCTATGTGGAATAACTTAGGTCATTTTAGAAGCAGCTCTATGGTACCTTTCAGCCATCTGTATTCCTGCTGCTAGTATTGGACTTGCTATTGGGGAAAGTACTTTGCTGCCAGGGTCTCAACTAAATTAGTAAGTTTTGTGCATCAGTTGGGGACTTAGGGTTTTATGTAAGGGCATTTATTCATCATTCTTTTCTACAGCAAAGAAGTATGATGCCTTCTTGGCCTCGGAGTCCTTAATTAAACAGATTCCTCGAATCCTTGGTCCTGGCCTGAACAAAGCTGGCAAGTTCCCTTCTCTTCTTACGCATAATGAGAATATGGTGGCCAAAGCTGATGAAGTCAAGTCCACTATCAAGTTTCAAATGAAAAAGGTAAAAGTAAAGAACTGAATAAAGATACCATGCTTTGCTTGCTCTATCCTAATCTTAAGGAGACTGTTAGTAATTTACTTCCTACTGTTTTGTTGATTACATACATAGTATGTTTGAACTGCCAACTTGAAATCAACTGCTTAGCATTCACAGATTTATTAGTGTGTGTGCCCATTTGTAATTATTATAAAACTGCATTCAATATATGTATTTGTTTCTGCAGGTGCTCTGTCTGGCTGTGGCTGTTGGTCATGTGAAAATGGCAGAAGATGAATTAGTTTACAACATTCACTTGGCTATCAATTTCCTAGTGTCATTGCTCAAGAAAAACTGGCAAAATGTGCGTGCGTTGTATATCAAGAGTACCATGGGAAAACCACAGAGACTTTACTAATAATAAAAAGCAATCTGCTTGTTTTAAAGAATCCATGTCTTTGCAGTCTTAGTTCTCTGAACTGTCTAATTCAGAGACGCTCTTACTGTTTGGATGTTTTTTTCTGTCTTACCACTTGCCCATATCTTTGAAATAATGCAGTCTGAAGATTATGCTAACTAAAGGAGGTCCTTGATATGGGACTCTATAGTTGTAAAGCTTGGCATTGTTAAGAGCCAAGTGAAAATTTCAGAATTATGCTTAAGCAGTTGTCAGTCAGAGCATATCCTGTCTATTTTGGTAAACTGATATCATGATCTGGTTTTGAAGTATATTGAACAATTCAGTACCCAATTTACATCAGCGTTTAGTAACTGCTTAACTGAATACAAGATCACAAGATAATCTGTCAGCTTATTCCCAAACAGAAATTAACTTTCAGTGGCTGTTCTTAGTGTAGTTTTGGGTTGCTGCTGCAGTGAAGATAGTGGTACATAAGTGGTCTTTAAACTTGCTATGAAGCTACCTGAAAGGCTGCTGATCAGTTAGAACCAGATGTCTTTCTCATTTGTTCAGTTGAGAACTTGTAAAGCTCTGAGGATAATATTACATCCATTGTTTATGTGCACTTGATTGATAATCAACATTCTCACATCTGGTTTTATTTAGAATGTGTTAGATTCAAACTTAGCATAGTTAGAGTAGATCTATTAAAATGAATTGGACAAGTCATGGCTAAATGAAGATTATTTAATTGCCAAAGAATTGTTCATAACTATCCTTAACCAGAAGAATTTTTTTTATCTCCAGTCCAGATTCCACTTCCTGTAAATCCCAGGGTTGGAAATAAAAATGCCTCTAGTTGAGGATATAGTAATGAAAATTACCATCTTCCTCAACCATAATTTGCTGCTGCTAGTGTGAATTCAACATTTGTCAATGTATTGAGATGAATTTTACTAATTAGTTTACCTTTCAGAGTGATTTTTTAAAAAGAACGTAAGAAGCTGCATTATATCAAATCAGTCAGTTGACCCATCTAGTTCAGCACTGGCTTCACCACCCTTTCCAACCTGGTGCCTGCAGTTGTTTTGGACTTCAGTTCCCAGCAGCCCCAGTCAGCATGGACAATGGCCAGGAATGCTGCGATTGCAGTCCAAAACAGTTAGAGGGCGCCAGGCTCAGGAAGACTCATCTAAACTAATGGAGAGCAAGTCTGCAGGGTTTCAGACAACGATTTCTCCTAGTCCTAATGTGGAGATGCCAGGGATGATTCTGCATGTGAAGCATCTGCTTTCCTATTGAGATACAGTCCTAGAAGGGGGCAGCTCACAGTGTGATGCTGCGTAGCTATTTATTTATTTATTAAAAGCTTTTGTATGCTGTCCTATTATACTAAAATCTCAGGACGACTTACATTATTTAAAAGAACAGTTAAAACAACGATTTCTAATAAATACATTAAAACAGAACAAAACAATAAATCACAAAACAAGAGTGACTAAGGTTAAAAATTATTAATTTTAAAATAACGTTTAAATAAAAAGATTTTGGCCTGGCGCCGAAAAGAGTATAAGCTTGGCGCCAGGCATACCTCTCTGGAAAGTACATTCCAGAGTCTGGGTGCCACGGCGAAGAAGGCCCTACTCTGCGTTGATGACCTTTTTACCTTTCTTAGGGTTCCCGGAGCAGGGCTTCTCCCACAGATCTTAAGGGGTATAAGGGCGTATAAGGAAGGAAATGTTTCTTCAGGTATCCTGCGGAAATTCAGCTACAATTCAGCTGTAATAGTGGAAATAGCAACTAGAACTACTTTGTAAGAATTTAAATACACTTGAAAACTGATACATATGAAGTGCATTGTTTAACTATCAAGGTTTTTGGTTCATGAGCTGTTTCATAACATGGGGCAGAATGTCCCACAGCTTCAGTCAGGAGGCAAAGACTGTTTGAAATTCCCAACTGCAGTGTAAATTTAGGGTAGCATGGTGTGAATCATCCAGCCATTTCTCTCGTCTTTATGGGGACTAGCCCAGATAAAAATGAACAAAAAGTAATGTCTTGAAGTAAAAAAAAATTAGGCAGTCCAATCATTTTGTATGTTTTCTAATTCCTTTCTAATTTAAATAAATTCTAACATAAATCACTACTCCATTTTAAAATAAAAATGTGCTTCTTGTAAGCTTGGCCTACAAATAGTTGTTAGGATTGAAGGTTAAAGAAGACATAGCAGCAGCAAGTCACACAAAGCTATCCCAGTGATGCAGATAATGGTACAATTTTGGTGGGACCTGACCTTAACAGCAAAATGCTTGGGTGAGGTATACAAAAGCCCGACTGTTCCTACCATGCTAAGGTTGTTATTTGTTTGACATTAAATATATACTGATTAAATGCTATGTTAATGCATTAGCTTAGGATTTTCCATGAACTGTGCTCATCCAAGGAAACCAGTTCCCTGCTGGATAATTACATGAACAAATTATTTCTGTATACTAAGAGCTTTACATTCATACATACATACTACAGCTACATTTATGTTGAAAAATTTAAAACTTCCATAGCATGAAGGAGCTTCAAACTTGGAGTCTTAAAGAAGAAAAAGCATATCAATTTGTTTAATATACCTGTGATGTTCAGTCTGATCAATCACTGTCTTGCTGTGCAGAGCCTGGTTCAAACAGATGTTTCTCCATGCAGTTGTTGGATCATGGCTGTTCTCACAGAGGACCACATGAGAGTTGCAGTCTTTTAGGATAGCTTGCTAATAATATCAAAATTAGACTGACAGTGCTGGAAGTTAATGCAATACCTGGTATATTTATTTGCCTTAGAATTGAAAGGTAAGTCTTGCCTTTTTATAAGTTTGTTTTTCCATTCAGAAGCAGAATCCTGGAATTCATCCAAGTAAGGCTAGTTTGTCTTTAATCCTGAACATGTGGAACACTTGGTTCAAAGCTGATATTTGCATATTTCACAGACACTGAAGGGGAGAATGCATCAGGTGGCTTATTACAATGCTTGATATTTGACCTTAGTGGAAACCTCATGTTGACATATGTAACATCTTCCATACTTGACTGAGGCTTCTTCAGTATGGCATATACTGGTTTCATTTCTGTGTCCACAGGTTTGTTGGCAGCTTTGCTTTCATTTATCTGAACATTGACAGGAAAAAGGGCATAATTTTTATTGGAAACAGTTTTTTAAAAAGTCAACCTTTTTGATTTCCATGGCCAATTTTCCATTTTTAGCATGTATAAAGAATTTTGTTTCTGTATTTACGTTTATATTAACATTTGTATCTTTTAAAAATGTATAAATTCACACTCTCAGGTTGATGGGCTTGTTTAAAATAATAGGCTAGCAGTTACATGGCTACAATAAATAAACCTTTAGGGTAGTAACCAGCAACAGCTTTTAGCTGGAAAGAGAGAGAGAGACCAAGGGGGCAGCTGTGGGAAGAGTCAGTAGCTGAGAAATAGCCAAATTCAAATCCCCACTGGGCAGGACAGAAAGGAGACACAGCTTTCAACTTTTTTTGGCAACCCTGGGAGGCACACCGATAGATTAGACTAGCATACATTTTATTTTGTTCTGGGAAGGAGGATCTTTTCGGTGCCATGGAATCAAATCCTCTGCTGGGCCCATCCTTCTGTGTTGTGCTGTCAGAGTACTGACAATGGAAATTTTCACTACTGCCATGGGGAGACGTATTGGCCCCTAGGTGTCCTTCTAGGGACCGTAGATGCCAGGCAAAGTATTCTAACCAGAATTACTTTAATCTCCTATGGGCCTTTCAAAACTGGTTGAGTTGCAATCCATTTCTACCACAGGCTGAACACAAATCTATAAAACAAGGAAAAAGCACTACAAATGTACAGAACTCTGTTACTGAAAATGGTGTGAATGAAAACATGATAAGAGTGCTTGAGAAAGGCAACTTTAGATGCATTGTGAAAGGCTGTGAATTAAACCCTGGTAGTCTACATTAAGCCCACTAATGTGAATGTCTCAAAGTTCTATATTATATAGCATTCACAATAAAAGGGCTCTGTTTGTAACTTAATTCTAAGCAAAAGGCAATTGGATATTTTCAGAAAAATAAGTGACAACATGGAAATAAGTAATGGATTTTTTTCTTCCTTTGGAAAAGGTGGCAGTTCTAGTCCAAATACAGGCTCTAGAATCTGCAGTAGTGATTGCAAAATTTGAGCTAATTTGGAGAATCTAACAAAGCTGTATATATGAATATATGTGCCTGTGGAAATTGACAGCACAAATACAAATAATTTTCCATCTTGATTTTACTGCCTACAGAATTTCCCCTGATTTGCAAAGGATTCTTACCTGTAGTGTTATTACTTTACAGTTTGGGTTATCACCGAAATTAAGGTCAGCTGTTGCTATCAAGAAGAGAGTCCAGTGTTAGTATTTAACTATATATATATATATATATATATATGTATGTATATATGTATATATGTATGTATGTATGTATGTGTATAGTTCACATGTTAAGGTTTTAACTAACCATTCCACCTAAAAATTTGCATGCAGTGAAAACATTAGCACTTAGCTGTAGTTCCTTTCTGAACGTACACTCATTTGGCAAATCTGAATTTGCCTCTGTGTACTATGCAGAACAGTTCTGTTACTGTTTACAGTTTGCTAAAAATTGAAAGATCTAAGAACCTGACATATACATATACTTTATAAGAAAGTTGAAAGTCAACCTGATTATGAAAAATATAGAAGCGGCTGATTCTGAAGTGCTCACATTCAGCAAGGTGTGTTGTTGCATACCTCAGTGCATAATGTGGACATATAGAAAGGCTACTGTGCTATCATAATAGAGAAGCTGCATTGGAAGACTGGGGGAATTATACCTGAGTGGAACCTGTGAAAGGATCCATGGGGAGGAGCGAAGAAAGGCACTGCAAGGAAGAGCTCTTTCTTACTTTTTAATCTGCCCTTCCTACTATGCTCTGCATGTAGGAGCTACTGCAAATCTTCCTGCTGTCCTGCATCCCATCTGCTGTAGCTCAAACAAAGAGGCTATGGCAAGATGCCCATTCAGAGGGCATGTGCCATTCAGTTTGCATCTTCCAGTTCCCTTTCTCCTGTACCTTTACAGTGCTGTAGGGGAATGCTTTTATGGTGAATCAATGCTAGACTTGAGGCCCAAGTCACCAGATGTCAATTGCCCTTTCTCCTGTGTGCCTTGAGGTTGCAAGGGACAGTCACTGATGCAAGGAAGATTAACTGTGGGAAGGTACAACTAATTTTGCTTTGCTCTCCATCTTGTTAAGATGCGGGCAGAAGAGTGTCCCCTCAAAATGTAAATGATGAAATAGGGCTTATAGCAGGGGTCTCAAACTTGCGGCCCACGGGCCAATTGCCGGGACGGGCGGGGCACGGGGGAGGGGCCCTGCGGCCTTCAAAGCGCCGGCGGCGCCCAGGCCGGCCGCAGGATGAGCGGCCCACCACCACCACCGTGGTGGTGGAATACTTGATGCGGCCCAGCCTCAGCCAGACTCTACTTCCAGCGGCCCCCAGGTAAGTTGTGTTTGAGACCCCTGGCTTATAGGATGAGTGCCTGAAAGGGCAGTCAAGTCCCATTTGCTCCCTGCTTACATGCCCCTGGTTAGAAGAAACTAAAAGACAACAAAGCATTTGTCTAACTCCAGTCTAGAGTGGCAGAGACTTTTGCTACTGCCTGTTTGTAGTTGCCAAGATTTACCAGCAGCACAAGGACAAGGAACAGCCCTGCTACTTCTGGAGGAGAGTGGCCACTTGCCTTCCAGTGGCAGAATTTTGCTGCATCCTTAGGATCATAGGAAGCTGCCTTGTACTAAGGCAGACGATTAGCCTATCTAGCCCAGTATGTATTTGTCAACATTTGACAGGCAGCAGGTCTCCAGGGATTGATATAGGAATGTTAACTGCCCTACCTAAAGATCTCAGGGATCAAAGATCTTCTGCATGCAAAGCAGGTACCCTTTCATTGAGAGAGGGAAAGATCTCCCCAGCTGCACAGACTTCTTCCAGGCCTTATTTTCTCTTGGTTCAGACCCTGAACACCATTTTTACTAACAGAGGGAATGAAGTGGCTGTGGTCAGTAAATGTGCAAGAACATCCCTCAGTCAAAGCCCCACAACGGCCTTTGGGTCACAGAAGTTTTTTCAACCTTTGTTTTGAAATTAAAATATTGAAAAAGAAATGCAAAATATCTTGTAACTGTGCACATAATTTCATCCTGGAGTATCTGATGTTGTGATATTCAATAATATTAAGTATAAATGATATTAAGTATTTAATTAATATTTATATCAGGTGCTATTAAGACGATGTCTTTAAAGAACAGCTGAGCTACATGAAGTCAAAAGAAACTCAAAACATACCTCTAGTTTTCCTCTTGATAATCATTGCAGCAATGCAAGCGAGGGCTGCAATAATTGTTATGCCAACCATAATGGAACCCAGAACCAAGACAACATGGTAAACTCTGAAACAATCCACAGTGTAAATTAAACATACCCTTGGCACTAACATGTACTTGGTCAATTTGGAAGGATACCTTTTGTAGCTGCAACAGTTAATTTTTACCTTGCTGTGGTTAAAAGTTAGAAACATGCAAATTGCTAGAAGCATACAGTAGTGCATAACTGAAAAAGTAAATAGAGACTACCAGGTTAGAGGGAAAGAATTTCAGGGCATTAATAGGTTTAGGGGTACCCTGAGATAGTTCATGTTCTGAGATGGGAAAAGTCACAACTGCACCTTTTCTTACATAATTTAGACTGCACTGTACTACATTACAGCAAGATGCTGCAGACACAAGCCTCTAATCTTGATGTTTTCAAATGATAAATTTAATGTTGGTACCTTTGTTCATTTTCACAGGTGGCTGTCACAATGCTGTTATTTTGCTGACCTGTAGGTAAAATTATATCAAAGAAAAGAATAAGACTTTTGGCTTTGTTATGCTTCACAGATGTTTTTGGATCTAGCTATTTTGACTATTTTGTCTCTTATTTTCAAGATCATGTATTAATCTGTTAGGCAACGGCAACCTCGCTACTGAACTTTGGAACGCTCTGTAACTCCCTTTTAGGAAAATTGGCAGTGTTACTATTTCTGTCTAACTAAACAGCTGCCGCTTTTCTATCCCAGTAATGCAGGTTTCCCTGGTGGTATATTGCAAACCCTTCTTGTAAAACTCTAATTGAGGGTGAATCTGTACATGCTCTCAGGTTACTGTACCACTTCAGTGAGCAGGTGGGAGAACAGTATATCTGAATGCTTTCACAGGTAAATAAACTTTCCTGGACATTTAAGGAAATAGAAAAGTTAGAGAAAATGCTATGCTACAATGACATGCAAATACCTTCATTTTCTTCCAGAAATGAACCCAACCATTTGCAGACTAAAGTGGTTTAGTTTCAGGAAAGGTGTACCATGCAATTTTTCTGCATGTGTAGATTGATTGATCTTGAGTTATATCAGGGATTCTTTTATTTATTTATTTATTTATTTATTTATTAAAACATTTTTATGCCGCCCCATTCGCCGAAGCCTTGGGGCGGCTTGCAACAATTAGTTAAATAATTATAATTAAAAATATAAACATTAAAATAAAATACATACAATATAAAATAAGCCACCCTGGCCAGATAAAATTCAATAATATTAACATTTAAAATGCTGCTTAAATAAAAAGGTCTTTGCCTGGCGCCGAAAAACAAATAACGACGGCGCCAGGCGGACCTCTCTGGGGAGCGCATTCCATAACTTAGGCGCCACCGCTGAGAAAGCCCTCCTCCGAGTACCCACCCTCCTAATTTCTTTCACGGAGGGTTCCCGGAGAAGGGCCTCTCCCACCGATCTCAGGGGGCGGCTGGGCATATATGGATGTAAGCGCTCCTTCAGGTAACCAGAATATTGAACACATTCATATTTTTGAATGTGAAAAATATCCACACAATGGAACACATATCCACTTAAAAATGCTCACCATTTTGAACGATTACTTTGATTTTTCTTAAATGGGTAATATGCAGGCCATCAAGAATACCGAACCAGTATATCCCGGAATCTTCTACTTGAAGTGCTGGCATGAAGAAATAAATACAGCCATTTTCTGAATTCTTTAGTATGACTCTTTGGTTTGATTCAGTAGTTAGTAACCTCCATTGTGGTCCTGAGAAACTTAGATTATCTTCTAGGTTGCATTCTTTGAGCAGTTCGCTTTTGCACCAGACTTTCTTTGCTTGTATATATTGTTGGGAACAGAAGCCCTCTATGCTGAGGGACTCTCCTTCCACCTTCATTACTTCTTCAATATTTTCTTGCTTGCTAGATTTGAAGTAAGGAATGCTAGATGTTGGAGGTGAGACAGTCCTGCTTGGTACAATATGACCTAAGAGAATCACAAAATAAGTTCAATCAAATCATTTTGAACTTTTATTTGATTTTACAATATTGATGAATACTTACATTTAAGAGATTTCTAAGTGATGAAACAACTCATGGCAGACATGATGATCTTTCTGTGAATACTTGATGAAAAAAGGTATGTTTTCAGTAGGCACCATCCAGAACCTGTCTAATTTGTAATAGAAGGAAGTTCCAGAAAGTGGGCACTACCATACTAAAAGCCGTTTTCCAAGCTGTGATGGGCTAAACTTCCAAAATCTTCAGGGCCATTAGGAGGTTGAGCACAGCACCTGGGCAGGTCAGTAGGAGATCAGGCAATCTGTTAAATATCATAGGCCTAAGTTTCATGTGCCTCTGTAAACTAGTACAAAAACCTTAACATAGAAAGGTCTGTATGTCAGATTACTGCTCCATGTACCTCAGTTATCTGGTTAAGTCTTTCTCTGCATTGCTACCTGGAGAAGCTGAGGTTTCAAACTTGGGACATTTGGATGTAAAATATATTCTGCTACTGAACTATGAACCCTTCCACTCCAGTGAGCAGAATGAAAAATACATAGTCATGAAAAGCTAAATTGGAACTTGGAGATACCACATCTTATGCAAAGCATATGAACTTCAGAAGAGCTGTGCTGGACCAGACTAAAGACCTCTTTATTCCAGCTTTCTATTCCCAGTGAGATGTCTACCAGTAACCACAGATATTAGGAAAAATGTCCTAACTGCCAGAGCAGTACGACAGTGGAACCAGTTGCTCAGGGAGGCCTTGAACTCTTCGACACTGGAGGCATTCAGAATGAAACTGGGCAGTCATCTGGGGGGGGGGGGGGGTAATTTGGTGTACTGCACCAGCAGGGGGTTGGACCCGATGGCCTACTTGGCCCCTTCCAGCCCTACTGTTCTATGATTCTATCTAAGAAGTGAGTGCAACTCCTTCTGCTCATATTGCCTGGTAATTTGTTCTGAAAGGCATATTGCCTCTGGTACGAGAGGTACTATATAGCTATGGTGACTAGTAGTTACCACTAAAACAAAGCTGTCAATAACTGTATGCTCTATGGATTTGTTTAAGCCCCTTTCAAAGCCTTCCAAGCTGGCAGCTATTATTGCTATGTTCATGGTCTGCTCCTTTTCTTAGCAAGGGATATAAACATTTTGAGGTTGGAGCTGTAAACTGGTTTAGTGGTAATTTTGTTCCCATGGAACAGCCCATGTAATTCTGTAGAAGTGGAGGGTGAGGGATCTCTTAGCAAAGAATCCTGCTAAAGTGGTAATGAAAATTGCCTAGGAAGAACTCATGTGTGGACTGTGCATTACTCTGAGAAGGTAATTACTTCTAAGCCTGAGCTCAAGTGCATAGGTGAACATATCCAAAAATTCTTGCTGTTACCAAGACAAACAAAAGAAGAAAAGTTTCTGATTCATAGATATAACTCAGTCTAGGAAGAATTGCATATATAGCTAAACTGACTTGGAACCACATAAGACTGAAGGTGCACCCAGCTGTGTATCCACCACTGGATGTTCTGCAGAAGCCCTCACACAAGCAACTTCATCCTGTACTTTTCCATTATTTATCTGCAACGAAGAGGATAGCAAATATAGAATCAATGTAAATGCCACATCTCAATGAGACTTGATTTTGTTGCCTTGAGACTTAGCTTTTGTGTATGGAACACTCCAAGCTAGCCGCCCTCAAGTACTGACCTTCATGGACCACCACTTTGATTTTGTTTGAAGAGACAATCTCCAGACCTTCAAGAAGCCCGAACCAGTATATCCCTGAATCCTCAACTTGGAGATTTGTCATGAGCAAAGAAACGCAGCCATTTGTTGAATGCTGTAGCAAGATTTTTTGGTTTGGCTGAGCAGTTAGGTACCTCCATCCTGATCTGGAGTGGCTTAGTGGTCCTTTCAGGTCACATTCTTTCAGGTGTTTTTCTCTGCACCAGATCTTATCTCCTTGGAAATATTTATGCTCACAGAAAGTTGTTATTTTTAGGGACATTCCTTTCTCTACCTGCACTTCTTCTGGACTCCTTGCATTGCTTGGCCTTGCAAGAAAAAAAGGTTCCGATATCGGAGGTGTGTAAGCCTTACTGAGTGTAAAATGACCTAGAACAAGAACAGTAAGAATAAATGCAATTACATATATTTACTAAACAAAATGATTATAACCATTCAGTTGAAGGGAGTCTCCAAATCTTTGGACACAGGATGAGTTGAAACCACGAGGCTCAAAACTTTCTCCAGACTAGAATATTGAATTTACATTTGGCATGACATGGGGGAGGATAAACATCTGTAGAATATGATTGGGGTGGGGATGAATGAACATCAAATGTACATCTATTCCATATAATCATCACACATGTTGGTCTCTAGGAACTGAGGACACTGCCTTATCCTAGGTCAGATCATTGCTTCATTTGGCTTAGTATTGTCAACACTGACTGGCAGTGGCTTCTCTGCATTTCAGGCAGGATTCTTTCCTGGCCCTACCTGGAGATGCTGAGGACTTGAACGTGCCATGACCTGGATGCAAAGCATGCACTTTGAGCTAAGATCTCACTGCTGACTGCAACTCAGGACTGACGTGGGCTGCACAGTGCCTATGGCAGTAGCAGTGTCCGCAGGGATCCTTCTGTCTTGATTTTCTGGTAGAGCCTTCTAGTGCAGAAAGCTGCAATTCAGACACACCTCATTGTTCAATGTTTGTCAATTATGAGTAGAGATCTCTTTTGCTTCCCATTAGAAAATGAGAAGAAACTACATCTAGCCCTGAAAGGGAGAGAGGGAAGGAGAGAGGGAAGGCAGGATGGACAGACAGACAGAAGGGCATTGTGCTATGTAGCCACTTGCCACCAGATTTGGTACATAGAATGATAAATAACAGAAAGAAAAGATTCAGATCCCTGCCTCGAGGGGTGGGGTGGGGGCAGAATTTGGCATACTGTGGTAATTTTGTCTGTTTACACATGCACACATTTAGCATAGAGGAAGGCTACAGCTTAGCACTGCAACAAACACTCCAAGAAATCTTCAGGTTTTTTAGGTGAGCAGTCAGCTCCATAAGATATTTACAGACCTAACTAAACTCTCTGACTCTCAGTTATGCTCTCCAATTAAAGGAATATCTACTGATAACCATCAGTGCATTTCCCAAGCCAAGGGGTAGCCTAAGACACATCAACCCAAGTAGTTAAGCAAACCTTCTTCTACAATCACAGGTTTGGAAAGGATCCCAAGAGATCATTCAGTTTGACCCCCACACTCAATATAGGGCTCCTATCCTGTACACAGTTCAGTTGCCCATTAAAATAAAAAGGACTTTCCTCTGAGTAGATATGTACAGGATAACTGTACTGTGTACAGAATTGCAGCCTTATAAGTGTAAATGACTGGGAACCTTGTTCCCTTAAGAAAAAAAAAACACCCACAAAATGTGCCTTTTGCTTCAGTAAGGAAGAAAACTGCATTAACTACAGTGCGTAAATAAAGAAGCCAAGTCTCAGTACATCATTTAATCGAACACCGTGCTAATGTGTTCCATATTGATGACCATGGAAGGACATCTCTTTGTGCCATACCTGTTAGCATCAGCATTAGCAGAGGAGCTGAAAATCCTTCCATCTTGTAACTGAACATTGCTTAGATTGTAGAACAGTGCATGGGTGAATTTGCCCTTGTGGGAAGGAAACAAATTCCCTTTGTCATTGTCTGTGGCTTTTTTGTTGCAGATCAGCACTGTTGGTTTGGAGCTGTTGGAAGAGTCTCCAAATATGCCCTTTTTTAGTGTTTTTGACTTGCCTACATAGGATTGTGGGCAGCCACTGTCCAGATGTGCCCCGAGAGACAAGGCACTGGGCTGAAAAATGACTGATAAAGCCTTTCTCCACTTGTTGCAACATCCCATTCCAGCAGGCTCAGACCATGCAGTGCCTGTGGGCATGCATGGTATCTGGTGCTGGAATGTAAGAGTTGCAGCAATAGAGCTCATCCTTTAGAGGCACTCCCTTCCAAGAGATGCCATTTATTTTGATTAGTCTTACGCATTAATTCATTTTATTTGTACCTGCCCTTCTACCAAAAATAGCACTCAAGGCAGCTTCTAGGACCAATGGTGGGAGCCATTCTGTGTCCATGGATCCTGGGACGGTGCAGGTATTTTTGGCTCTCTTGGATTCCCAGATGCAAGGCTGGAGACAATGCTTGTCTCTGCTCCCTTCCCTTCCTGCTGATGTGGAAAGGACTTTGCTGGCTGAGCTTAGGAACTCAGCCTTGGAGAAGGAGGTGGTTTGATGGGCAGGGAGAGAAGACTGGAGAGGCCAGATAAGAGGTGAAGATTGCTTCCACCACTCCTCCCACTCTGCACAGGAGGCTCATAAGTCTTCAAGGTCAGGGCCATATGATTATAGAGGGCAGAACCCATAGGACTGTGTCTGAATATTGCATAACAACAGAACAGTTAGAGAAAGAGCTATTTAAAGCAGCGCCAAACCCATTGGATACACTTACAGGTTAAAGCCTTTCTTAAATAAAGCAGCCGTTCCCTGTGGGTGGAGGGACGTCATTGAGGGATCCAACCGATTCTCCCTTGGGAGGTTGTTCTGCAGCTTGGAAGCAGCCATCGAAAGGATTCTCTCTCAGGTTGACACCAAATGCAAAACGAATCACTAAGAAAACATGAGGGTTGATGTCATGCCCTCAACTGTTGGCAGCATATTATATTTAAGAAAACCTTCCGAGAGAGTGTTGTGCTAGCTGCTTTGCTGCTGGTTAGATTCAAGCTCTGCCTAGAATGCAGACCATCTAAGCAGCTTTTTCATTTGCTATTTTGCAATCAAGAAAAAAATACCAATATGTAAAAGTGCCAGTAGCAGAATCTGCAAACTCTCTAAGCGGAGGAAGCAAGCATAGTTTTGCTCCAGAGCGTGTGATGAGTAGGAGTCACAGCTTAGCGATGATGTTGCCAAGAGTGAGGGGAGGATAAACCGCAACAAAGTCTTGCAGCTGAGTTGACCTATTTTTGTAGAGTGCTGATGGTGCAACAAGGAAATGAGCCTCTGTGATCAGACTCCCCGTGGAGTAGCGGTCCCAGGTGGTCCTTGGCCATCCATTTCAGCCGCCGCATTCAGTGGAAGGACCAGGTTCTACAACATGACAAAGCTTCAAATTCCCTGTGGGAAAGGAGGAGCAGGAGAGACAGGAGAAGGCGAAGTGGGCAATGAAAGGGAATAAAGAGACATTTATCTTTCCTGCTGACAGTCTTTTAAATTTTTTAATCTCCCCTCCCCATCATTTTTTTTTCCTTTTGTGTCATGGCTTTTTAGATTGTGAAACTGTGAGCGGGGGCTGTTCTTTTTGCTTTTTGATTCTCAATTGCTCTGGGAGTATGCAAAATTGGTTACAATTCCAATTTCTTCACTGTTGATATTAAAGTCGTGTAACACTTCTTAGTGATGATTTTTGTTTTCTTAATGTTCAACTGCAGTGCTGCTTTGACATTTTCTTCTTCCATTTCCAGCAAGCATGGCCTGTGGACAGAGATGTTGGGGGCCCAAGGATAGGAAAGTCTATTCTAAAAGTTAAATCTTTGATGCTCCAGATGTACCTAAGAACAAGCTCTCTTGAACAAAGTGGCGTTTACTTCTGAGTGAACACAAACAGGATTACTCTGTGTGAGGAGCTGCCACCTCTTGTCTCTTTGACAAAGGCATGCAAATGGCACATGGGCATGTGGAACATCTCACATGGCAGTTGCTGAGCTATATATGGGGATGTCATCTTTTATTGCAGGCTCCCACCGTCTCCAGGTGAAATGGGGCAAAAGACTGCAGTGGTACCCGCTCTCTGCAGTCCTACCATCCTGCCCTGTGCTGTGTGATACACCTGGAGAACTGCAGCCCTGTTAGGTGAGGGAGGGGAGCAGATAATGGGACTGCAGAAAAAAAGTGCAGGAAGATTAGGCTGAGAGTAAGTGACTGGCCCAAAGTCACTCAGTGAGCTTCCTAGAACCCAGATCTCCTGAGTCCCAGGCCAACACTCTAACCACTATGCAACACTACTTTTCTTACCAGGAGATTTAAGTGAAGAGCTGGTGATCCTACGAGTACTTACTTAGATAGTACCATGGGCAAATGATGCAGCCTATGTATATGACTCCTGTTTAATTTAAATATTGGAACTAGGGTTAGACAAATTGGTTAGTGCTGGTTTCCTATTTTTCCAGTAGTAAGTTTAGTGCTTGGTTTATCTTGAATTATAAGGATTTTTCCACTTTTAGTATAAATTTATTTCAAACTTTGAGTGTTTCTTTAAAAAACATTGGTATTAACATGTTAAAAGATACTTCGTATGCATTTTCCTAATACTTGCATTTTTGCCTAATATACACATTTTTTGCAAGTAGTTTTCTTAATGTAATGCATTCATAAATATGTATGTTTTTGTGTACACTTCCTCTAATATACACATTTTAATGCATTTCCAATTGGAAAATTCCATTACAAAGTTCAAAGGAGCATGCCTTTTGAAGGATGAATTTTGGTTTGTATCTTGACTCAGAAGTGTCAAATCAACTTTGAATTAAAATGCAAACCAGATTATTTTCTCCCTCTCTAAAATAAGCATGCCACAGCTCTGCTAATCCTGCATGTACCTGTGCCAGGACATATACTAGCAGTATTTACATGTGTCCCAAGCCGCTTGGGGTGCTTTAGTTGTGGCTCATGGCACAAATAAGTTGTGCCTCAATGGGCACTGGGTAGGTCCTTTACTTTCTGGCAGTAGCCTTGCAGCTGAGTGGTGGATTGTCACCAGGGTTCTGGTACACAGTTCCGATTCTGCGGCGAGTTGTCATCTCTTTCCTGTTCCAGGACACTTGTGTCTTCAATAGCTGCGTTGCAGGCACAGATTTACATTTGCATTGTAAATTCTTGGTACTTTATCTTTTTCCCAGGAAAATGGCACTCAGTGATTGGCATTATAGGCAGGAATTTAAGGCAACAAGTAGGCCAGCCAGGAAAAGTTAGCACCTTTACGGCACAATCAGATTTGTTCCTTGATGAGGACTGGAGGGGGAAAATCCAGCTTTGTTTTTTAAATGGTTTTCAAAATTTGTTGCTGTTTAGTCGCAAAGTTGTGTCTGAGTCTTCACAATCCCTTGGACAACATTCTCCAGGCTGTCCTGTCTTCCATCATCCCCTGGAGTCCACCCAACCCCACACCCACTGCTCCAGCGACCCCATCCAGCCACCTCAACCTCTGCCGTCCCCTTTTCCTGTTGCCTTCAATAGTTCCCATATTTCCATTCTGCAGCCATTAGTCTCTGGCGCCCTCATTCCAGGGGCACTGTGACCTGGGCTACGAAGTTGCAAGCTCTGAGTGGCCAGGTGTCTTAAGCCAACACCGATCATTTACTTCCAATGGCTGTGAAGGTGGCAAGAGGAGTGCCAAGCTGATCAGCTGTGCGGCGCAGCCTGAAATTGCTGCATGTTTTTTTGCTAGAATTTCAGTGGTCATCCTGCTGTTTAAAAGCATGAGACTTGAGAAATTTGGATGGCAAAGGAGACAGGAACTATCATGTGACTGGTTAGAGTATTGGACAGAGCATTTACTATTCCATTCTCTAGCACTGAACACTTCCCCAAATTAATAAAGACAAGCTTTGGAAAAGGTGATTAGACTAGATTGGGTCCAATTAAATTACAGATTAGGCTCCTTGTTCGTCTTTTTTTTTAAAGTGTGCTGCCTTTGGATTTTCAAGCAATGTAGGATATCTGATACTTTTCCTGTTGGAATGATAATTACCAACCCAAAGACCCTGACACCCAGGCATCCCCCAATTTCGAACACTAGTGTAAGGAAGGCCAGGCTGTCAGAAAATAGTTATGTCAACCAGGTGACAAGATGCCCATCTCCATTATGTAACTCATTATCTTAAGCATCTGAGAAGAAATTGTGTTTGAGATAATTTTAAAGTATAAACATAATTGTTGAACAGAGACTAGAAATTTGCTCTAGGTGCATGTACAGGTTGTGGTGTTGTCCACAAAGGGCCACGGCCATGGTTCTAAATACAACTCAGGTTCTTTCCAAATCAGAACTTAACAAAACTCAGGGTGCAACAAAAAGTTGTGCAACCTTTCTGCTTTCCCTTTTTGGAATTTTCTGGTGACAGGAGGCAGGTGGGAAAACACAGCAGGGTTGCAAACAGACAATGGCAACACCTGAACCCCCTGTAAAATTCTAGGAATGAGTGTGTGATAAAAGCACCCACATTCAGCCTGCCCAGGAAGGCACTATTAACCGAGCATAATGGAGTTCAAATTTATTATCTTTATTCTGAAATCTTGTAGTTATGTATAGGTCATTAAAACCATCATTGTATTTGTCTACATTATTATCAAGCATGTATAGCAACAGAAAAAAATGAAGAAGAGATGCTACATTTACTCTGCACAGATTCTTCCTAAAATACTGTATAGTTAAAAGTGCCTCTGCAAGGAACAACCATTTGATGCTCACCATAGTAAAATGGTTTTTGTTTGTCTAGCTGGATAGTCTGGCTTAGCAATTGTAACCACAGCAATCTTAGTGTTAGGCATAGGGCACAGAAGGTCTTTCTCATCCTGTCTGAGACATTGCCGTGAATCTGAATTCTTACTTGTTCTTCTCCTTCCTCCCATTACATCCCATTATGGCAACAATCCCTGTTATGCTGGAAGAAGGCATAGGCATATAAAATGAAATGAGCCAGGGACACAGGTTGAACCTGTGATCACCGCTGCCACATAAGGTTCTCCTGAGCAGATATGCCTTAAACATAACAAGTAGAGAATTTTTGGTTTGGGTGCTTGGAGAAAAGCTTGAAAAATTAATCAGCAATCTAGTCAAAGTTCAGGAACAAAAGGCAACACTTACACAAATGTCATATTTGAAGAACTTCTGGTTTGCAAGCCTATTGCATAATTTTAATGTCTGAAGTTCTGACTCATTGTTTGAGTTAACAATGCCAGGGAAATTTCCAGAAGGCACAATTGGGCATCATTGCTAGACTGTTGGGCTCTCTAATATCCCAGCACTTCCGTGAAACTCCAGTTACCAGAAGTCATTGAAAAAAGCCATGTTGTTGTCATTGTTTACACTTACATTAGCATAAATAGATAGATAACTTTCAGCTACATGCTACACCAAGCATCTTCAGCCTTCCAGATGCTCTGGACTTCAGCTCTTTAAAGCCCAAGCCAACTTGGGCAATGGTCAGGAATGATGGAGTTATAGCCCAAAGCAACTGGGGGGACACCAGGATGGGGAAGGCTGCACTGTGCCATGAGTGTAATATGTGGCTGCCCAGAGCAACGTAATTCAAGGAACACACACCACATTCATTTAATATGTGGGCTCTCACTCTACACCTATCGTTGTTGGCTCTCTGTAATGTAGTTGTGTGCCCCTGCTCTTTCATGCTGAAGGGGTATCTGGGATACCTCCCCATGTGCATGGGAAGGCCCTCAGCTGACATGGTTTCCTGTTAGGTAGCTGCAAAATTTGAAGTTACTCCTTAAACTAACAATAGCAACAATGACAACAACAACATTTAAAGTCCATGAAACATGGAAAGAAAGGACATCTGATTCCTCTCAGTCTCTTGCAGCCAGAATGACTGCAGTTCACACAGTACTTAGTTGAACTATGGATTTGTCTACACAAAATATAGTGAGAGGCTCTCCAGCTTGGATAGTTTGAGAAGACAATTAGACATATTCGAGAAGAATTAAGCTCTCAGGGGCCACTAGCCATATAATGTGCAGTTGACAGAGGCAGTACACCTGCTATTACCAGTTCCTGAGGAGCACGGGCAGGAGGGAGCTTCAGCCCTCCCGTACTTGTGGGCTTCCCACAGACCCCTGTTTCACCCCTGCGGGAACACAATGCTGGACTAGGTCAGCCTTTAGTCCGATCCAGCAGGACTTTTCTTATGAGGTCATATGGAAGGAACAGGTGCCCATTTCTCTTCTTCTTTCAACCCCCGTTGCTCTGCTCTTCTTGCTCCTGGCAATCATTAAGATGACTACAGCAACCAGGAGTTTGAAACCCAGGAATCCAGCCACAAGGAAGTAGAGCTTGACTTCAGCAGATGATGGAGTGCTTTCGAAAGACACAAATACAACACCACATGAAGCAGGCAATTGAATATGGACACATTTTAAGTAAAGGCAACTAGTAGATGGAAATAGTGACAATAGAGCCCTTGTGACAATCTTGAGTTTTCTTGACACAGCTATGGACTTTTCACAGAGTCAAAAGTGGACTTGGGCAGCCTGCAAAACGGGAAGTCTAATTAAAATACTGATGTGGCATTTCCTCAATTTAATTTTGCCTGCCATATCCGCAGTGAGGCAAATTCTGGCCAAACTGCCTTGCTGTTCCTGAAATGCCAATTAATGTCAGTTTCATGCTAGTCAGAAGTGCAGCGACCCAGTTTCAGTACATGGAGCCACTTGTCCAACTCGAACTGGCCCAGGGAGGTGGAGGTGGCCACGATTTGCTCTAGTTACAATGTAGGCTGCCCCACTGGCTTTTCACAAGGTCGTCTAATTTCCAAGGCCTTATAGGATATAATGCATCTACATCACAGGGCAAGTCTGTGTGTGTATGAGAAAGAGATAGTCAGATGATCACATTCCTTACCAATCCTAGTAGTTTTTCTTTTTTAAAACAGGGTGGGCAACTGCAGTGAGTTGGGGACCACGCCAGATTCTCCCAAACCCTCCTTTCCTGCCCAG
The DNA here is from genome assembly GCF_004798865.1 of Varanus komodoensis. NCBI lineage: Eukaryota > Metazoa > Chordata > Lepidosauria > Squamata > Varanidae > Varanus > Varanus komodoensis. The sequence goes on from NW_025335268.1 coordinate 126,027,971, forward strand.
CCACTGCCACAACTATGCCAGACCACAAGCTGCATCCCCTGTGATTCTGCTGGGGAATGAGGCATACAAGAACGATGGGCCTTATTTCCCAGCAGGAAACTGGGAAATTGGAGGTAGCCCTACCATGGAGAGAAAGACTTTAGTGGCAACCACAAAACCCCCTCCTAGAGGCCAAACATGGCTTGCGGCCCACATGTTCTCCTGCCCTGCTAAAGGATGTTATTCTAGTGCATGGGAGATTCAATACCAAGCTAGGCATGATAACCGTGATGCACTCAGCACACACTTTTGTCAAATGGTAGGTGTAATATTCAGGTAGCAACTGTATATTCATCTTGGACTAAGTCTTATTGAGCTCAATGAACTTACTTATGGGTAGATAGTATAGGATTGTACTGCACATGCAGAAGTCCCGGAGCAACAAAAAAGAGACCATCACAGCACACACTCATGTTTCTACTGGTGTTAAAGTAACAGGGACACGGTAGTAATGTTCCAGTAGTATCTTTTAGCTTAACCAGATAATCTTGTGTGCAGTAACACCGGTCCCATCTGTCAAACTCTGCAGCATCATACTTGCCTTCTGTTTGCTTAACAGGTTGGCTCTCACTTAAAGCTTTCTGCAGTTGTGAGCTCATTCGTATTGCAAGCTGCATGGTAGCAGAAGCTGGCACTGGGAGTCTTTTGCCCATTACGTGGCAAGTGAACAAAAAGCCCCCCCAGGAGTCATCATGTTTGCAAGCTACTGCTTCATTGGAATATCCGAAGTTATGGAGTGCCGTATCATCTTTTTGCTTGAAGTGACCCAGCTCTAGTGGAATCTCTACATGTGGTTTGCATTCAAGGAGCTATTGGCAGTTGCCTGAATGCAGATAAAAAGTGGATGGAGGATAACTGATGACAGACCTTGCTCAAAACATTTTGCTTCTGGAGTCAAAGGACAAGAAGATGCCTCTCCTCCTCCCACTGGATCCTTGCACCAGAGGTGCTGAGCAGAATGACAGTGAACCTTCTTTCAACACTTGTGACAAGCCTGCTTCTTCCGCTACACCTGAGAGTAGCAGGGAAGCTTAGTGGGCACAGCGTGGCTCACATTACACAAGCAACTCTGCCTTGTCTGTGCTTCTCAGTATTTGACTCCTGGCTTGGTCACCTCACTCTGCCACATGGTGCTCAAGCTGACAAAATGGAGGTGTGGAGGTTCCTCAGACCATGCACAAACAGACTGGGAGTCTGCCATGGCCGCAGTGGGGTTGAGCTCTATCTCAAATAGCAGGTACAGAGCCTGAGGTATTCCTTGATCCTCTTTTACTGCTTCAATTTCAGCTGGTGGAAGAAGCAATGAGTGTTTTCCCCAAACTTTAGCTGGCTCCATGCCTTCCTGTCTAGCCGAGCACACGAGGTAGCAATCCGCTGAAGCTAAAGAGATGTGAGCCTGGTGTCTGGATGGGGCACTGCTTGGAAACGCTTGACTTCCTTGCGACAGGGTGTGTTGGAAGTGGGATGTGGGGCTGGAGCTCTCAAGGGGGAAAGTTAAGATTTTGGGGCTTGGTTAGATTAATTAGGTGCTTTCCCCTGCCTTCACAGTTCATTGTGTTTTGAAAATGTTTCTCCTGTCAAGCTGTGTTTGTTTAACACTGTTTTTGGCAGGAATAGACTCCTCTTGCCTTTGCTGCCAAGAGTTTGCATTCCACATGGAAGCCTAACAGGGGGTGGAAAGTCTTCCTATAGAGACTGGAAACACACTGCTCCCAAAGGATCATGCTAGACGTGATGGCATCTGACCTGCAGGCCAGGAGTGGGTTGTTGCCAAATTACTACAAAATGGGCAGAGAGCTGGACTCCTCACCACACCCAAACATCTGGAACTGCTTTTTCAGTTGCTCTTTTCTCTTCTGATGGGGCTCTGTGTCTGCAAACAACTCCCATTGGGAGAAATGGCTGCTTGAAAGCTGTTTATCCAGGGCTCCTCAGGTGGGAATGGGGACCGGAAGAATCTGAAATGCTACAGGTAGGTGCAGCGGAAGATGCTGACTCATCCCTGGTGTAGAATAAAGCTGTCAGTCTGGTCAGCATCTTTCCATTTGCCTCAGCTGGTTCTGCCTTAGCAACTAATATTCGGAGGCATCATGCCTGCAAATGCTACCCTAATTAATCAAAGTTGATAGATCCATTTTATGGCAGTAATTATCCCACGTTAGCTAGTTTAATTATTTATATTTTGCCTTGTTAGTCAATTTTGATTAGCTTGTCAGACCAATGTACAGGAAAAATGCTTTTCCAGCCTCCCAGACCTTGGTCATGGTTCAGAGTGGTCATGCAAAAGGAAAGTCTAGATTTACCTGGAGACACTGTGCGCTACTCTGGGCTCCTCCGGTGTCTCGGTCTCCCAGAGGCCTAGGGACAGAACCATAGCAATTTAGCTGGCCAACATGATCATTTTAAGGCAACGGTAAGGAACAAGCTGATTTGGAACGACAAGTGATTAAAACTATTTTTAGATTGGGTCTAGCATTTAGTGGAGTCCTAGATTTGTGTATTCAGAAATAAGTCTCATGGGCTGGGTTCACATTTCATGACAAGCAACACTGCATGGTTATCATGGTGTGTGGGTTTTTGCCCGGATGTGCCTGACAGATGATCAGGTGGTTTCTATACTAGTGTGGCTTCCACCCTCCTTGCTCAGCTGTCCAAAGTTGGCACGTATTCCATTAGTGACTTTGCCTGAAATTCAATCCCATGCTAGATAGAAGGAGCAGCTTCTGCTATTATTTTTGGGGGACTCTGTGGTAGATGCATACCAGGACCCTGGAAACTTTTATACTGGGTTCAAATGACCAGAAAATCCATGGTAAAGCACATAGACCATAGAATAGATTGTTGTTTCTATCAGACTTTCTAGAAACTAAAGTAAACACATGTTGAACTAGCATGACAGATATCAGCTGACACAACAGACCATCCTGAGCAAGGAACCACCATGGCTTGGGTCATGTGGACCTTGCCATTCTATTCCTTTTTATTTAAATGCTATTTTTTTTAAAAAAAGTATTTTAATAGTTTTTAATCAGTCACTCTTGATTCAATTTATTTTTATTGGCTGTATATTGTTTTATATTTGTATTAATTGTTTATTCATTGTTGATTTTAATGTTTGTAAGCCATCCTGAGATGCCACCCATAGAGGATGGCATATAAAAGTTTTAAATAAATGAAAATCCCCCTGGAGCTAGAATTACAGCCTTAATTGCTCTTACCTTTGGCCTGATGAAACAGGGGAGCCTATGCAAGAAGCAAATAGCACTCCTCCTTGTCCCATTAACTTCTGCAAGGTCCTGGAGGTCAGTGGCTGCTTTTGACCATGTCTTCGTACAGCAGGACTATGATCTCTACTAGGATTGTAGGGTGGTAGCACAAAGCCGCTTTAGGCCAGGGGACCTACCTGCCAGAACGTTCAGTTCCACTGTCTGCAGGGTGTCTACACTTCCCAAGAATTCTGACTTGCACTGATAGACACCAGCATCCTTCTTCTGGAGTGGATTAATAGTCACTGTGAGGATCCCATCCTGGATGTTGTCAGCAATGGCAGTGCTACCATTCCTCTTCTTGAGGAAGGGCATCCAGAAACGACGGGCACTGACAATATGCTGACATTCCCTCTCACTGGTATGCTTGCACCAACTCTTCTGTCTCCACTGATTCTCCTTGGGGTTGTAGGTGCAGTTAATGGAGATGGACTTCCCTTCAATGCCATGTACCAGTTCAACCTTCTCAGTTGCAGATGCTTCTAGGAAGGAGAGAAGAATTGTGTTCCAGTCCTCCACTTTTATACTGAGATACGACTAGATTGCAATATTGGAGCCAGTATTGGCTGTCTTCCAGAGCCCTGTCTAACCCATATGCCTACAGCCTGTGTGTGTGTGTGTTACAGAGGACCTTTCTCTAGTTGAAGGGCTGTCCAGTCCCCATCTACTGTATCTTTATAACAAGGCAAAACAGCAGCCTTAAAATTGCCTGTTAAGGGTCACCTGGGCAGCAGAGTGAGTAAGTGCGCAAGTCACCTGGTCACAGTCTTTCTCTGTATGCTGAACTATATTGTGATTCTATTTTAAGTTATAGTCATTATCTCTAAACTGACACATATGCATATACTTTATCAGGTGCAAACTTCATGCAAATCTTTTGGCCTCTTTTTGGGTCTGATGCATTTCCTCCTTTTGGCAATTTTAAGTTTGCCCTTTGTGTGTCTTGCATAAATAGAGCTGAGGTACATAGATGCAGGCAGGCAAATTCTCCCCAGGTGAGCTGCATGGGACTTTAGTCAATCTGAATATTCTCTCTGTGATCTTTAATTTGTGGAAGAGCATTCTCACATTGCAGATTATCACCTAATACTGTAATCAAGAAAAGGAGCATGTGCATCTCCAGCCATCTCTTAAGCAGAACTCCAGAGAAACCATCATCCATACCCCTGGCACTGAGCTCTGCTTCCCACTCGGCTCAGCTTACTCTGCTGCATTTGACATATAAAAAGCATTTTCATTTGAATGGTCATTTTTGGTGTATTACTGCTAGTAGCACTACCACATTTGTACCCTGCTTTCCTTTTTCTTGCAAGGAACACAAGGCAGCTTACAAGATTCCCCCCTTCTTTTTTATCCTCACAGCAACAGCCCTGTGGGGTAGGTTAGACTGAGGGTCTGATTCACCCTCAGAATCAAGACATTCAGTGAGTTTCATGGCTGGGTAGGGACTACAACCTGAATCTCCTGAGTCCCAGTCCAGCAGTCTTCACCACTCTATCACACTGGTGTACCAGGCAGATGTTATGGCTCTATTTTTTTTAGACTGACCTTTTTATGCTTTAATCAGTCCTTAGTTTTGAGTCCCTTTGGAATAGCACTGAGGAAAAACTGTTGTAAACCGAACCCATGAAATAAAGTAGGATACAAACTTAAGCAAAATAATAGCAGAAATAATAAATCATCTATGCATGAATGGGCATAGGATAATACCCAAAACAGCAGTGTTTTTGCCCTGTTCTTTGTACTGTCAATCTTGGAGTTTCCATAGCTTTGGATCTGGTATACAGAATTATAGAATTTTCAGTCTTTACAGCTGGAAAAATTACTGCACAGGGGTTATTTAACTCAATTCTCTGTACCAAGACATATTTTTCTGTACACAATATCCCACAGCTATTATCCTATTTCATACAGAGTGCCATGAGCAGACAACAGAAGCAAGCAAGATGAACCAGAAATGCCCAGCAAAGTAAGAAATGCATTTAATAAAAAAAATATCCAGATGACTTGGTTTTACCAGGACCAGTTGTGTCGTGTTTTCAAGTATATGTGCACATACTGGTCCAGTCCTGATTTGACTCACTTGTGCTATAGATCTGTCCATAATATGTGTCTATAAGCAGTTAATCACCATTCCAGGAAGTTTCTTAATTTCATACCTGAGAAGGAGACCAGGAAGATGAGATGTACAAACTTTTCCATCCCTCTCCAGCCGATCAAGCAAGAAATGTTCCCGGCTAAAAATGAAATGCCGCTCTTGCACAAGGGCAGCTCTTTTGTTTTACTTAGGCACAAAGGGCAAGAAAGAGGAACTTCTGTTGTAAAGCAAATGCCTCGTCGAAAATGTGGACATCAGCAATGATGGGGCTGCTGTAGCATGAGAGGAAATCATGAAGTTGCGCACTGATTGGCAACCACCACCTGCGCACACCCACCCATCCTGACACTCACTGAAGGCCTACAGGTTTTGCAAGTAGCTTGGAGACTTCCATATGCTCACAACTTGCAGGTATGAACACCCAAAACACACCAGCTTCTTGCACAATGTGAGACTGGCAGAAGTGGAACCCCATAAAGAGTAATGAAAGACCCGGACTGTGCACATGCAATTGATGGTGATCTGTAGGGCTTTTTGAACACTGGTCAGCATCTATTGCCATGGGGGAGGGAGAGGGAGAGAGAGAGAGAGAGCGAGAGAGTGTGAGAGAGAGAGAATCCCTGTCCATGTAGGAGATCCTGATAAGCTAAAATGCCACACAGAGGACAAAACTGGCACAAGGCAAGCAGCAATTCAATTACTTTTGGGGCATGGTGGTAATTGAATTGTCACTCTCTGTGCTTTTTGCATTTCATTGCCCTCTGATACCACAGCTCACAGTCCTCCATCTGCCCAGCCATGTGTGTATACGGACCTGCAACTGAGGATAATAAACACTCGTATCTACTGCAATGGATGGGTTTGTGCCATAACACATTTGTTATGGTTTATGTTATCATAAATGCATTGGTCTTTAAGGTACTTAAAGACATTTTATTGTTTTTGCTGCAATGCAAAATGCATCTACCCAGCTGGAAACCGAAATCAATGAGTAAGAGGCCAGAGCACCCAAAAGTTTGAACACTCTTTTATGGCGTTTCATTTGCTTCTGATAAAAGCATTGCCCAACTGTGCGCTTGGAGATTTTTCCTTGAAGCCCAGAGGTGCCTTCAGAGGGCTCCTATCACTGCAAACTGATTGTCATTGTGCAGCTATTCCATCTTCACCCAAACAGATTTTCTATAGTTAAGACAGAAGAAGCTGTGAAAAAGCTGTGGGGGATGGTTCTGAGCTGAAGATGGTGGCATTGGAGCCTCTGCAAAATTAGGTGAATGAGGCAGGCCAGTGCTGTCTTAAAAATGGAAGCATTCCAAGTCTTTGACCTTCTGTTTTGCCCTTCATGAATATCTGAGCTCCTAAAGAGAAGGGGGATAGCAGTTGTTAATCTATTCCTAGAAAAAGCTAAGATTATTTTATCGCCTTAAAAGAGAACCGCCCCGGGGCTTCGGCGAATGGGGCGGCATAGAAGTCCGCTAAATAAATAAATAACAAATTTATCCTGGCATAAGCTTTCCTGGAGTGTTTGATATTTTTTTATCCTAGGCTGTGAATTGTTGTATTTGCTTTTTTTGCTTTTGTTGCAGAATTGAAATCTGATCTCTACGCAAGGCGCGCTTCCATTGCCACCCTGTAAACCTTTAGGTGGAACAGTGCTGTAGTGGAATATTAAGAAAGTACAAGAAAGAAAATGCATTTTCTTTCTCTTTCAGAAATAACACTCCATTTTCTTCACTATAAAAGCCCCCCAGGAAAGTGCTCTTGAAACCAGAAGCAAAACTGGAAGCACTAGTGCGTTGTTAGCTAAAGAACCTGTAAATGCCAATAAGGAATGAGTCTCCAACAGAAAAACCACTTGGTCATAACATTTGACAATGCTTTCCAAAAGATTCAGTTAGCACAATCTAAGCTTGAAAATTGGGAAAAATAGCCCAGCCTGCTCATCCGCAGAATGGCATCCTAGACACGGGCTATGAGTATTTCACTGGCTAGCTATTTTTTAATGCTGCATTCCCCAACCTAGCACACTTTATATTTATTGGGCTACAACTCGCAGCCTCGCAGCCAATGTCCTGTTCAGCATATCAAGATGGCACCAAGTTGGGCAAGGTGGCTTTGAGAAACAAGCAAACAAGCCCCATCACATTTGGGCTCTGCGGGAAATCACTCAGCAGGCATACTTGTAACCTTGGCAACAGCCACTTCCTCTGCATATTTCAGACTTGGCATCCCTGCTTGGTGAGCAGATGGTGCTTTTAGTTCCCTGACTCTCCCTCACCCCACCGATCCCCAATGCTTGCCTTCTGTTTGCTTAGTTTAGCAGTTTCTTCTGTCTGCTGGTATCCGCAAATATTTTCTGCATTCCTGCCACTTCGTCTTGGCTGTCTCTTCTCACAGCTGTTCCGTGCGGGTGTGCTTGTATGGAAAGTTTCAGTGCCTCACATTTCATGACAATGGTAGATGTTTCATGTTGCTTTTGCCAGTGGTAGCCCCATGCCATAACTGTAGATCCCTGGAAATGGTCCCCAGATGGACCAGTTTGTTACACTTGGATTGTCACGTATTTTATGGTGCTATTGTCTGGCTGCATATCAAGTTTGAGGTTTCACTTTCCACGATCCCAATTTGTGTGGGCTTCCGTGGCTGTAAAGAAGCCCCTCTCCCTCCCCATCTCTTTATACCTCTTTAAGAAACTATTTCTCTGCTAACACCTGCCTGTTCTCCAACAGAGAAAAGAAGTGCAGCACATAAGAGGTACATCCCATAAACATCCAAAAAGGTGGGATGCACCTGGCAGCTTTCTCTAGGGTTCAGCTCACCTGAATGACTCTCTCAGAATCTTTCAGTTGGATGCTGCCCCCCCCCCGCCTATCCACCATCCTCCCAGATTTAGCCTTCCCCAACCTAGTATCTTCCAGATGTGTCTTCCACTGCAACCCGTATCAGCCGTTGCAAGTCCCCCCCCCCCCAGTGTCTTTGTTTCTTCCTGCAATGCTTTCCCCAAATATGGGAATATCCCATGTTTTCCATAACAGTACTATGCAAATTGCTGTTTCTTAGATAGTTAATTTGGTGAATATATGCTTTCTTTCTTCTAATGGGGCTTTGTATTTTCTCCATTATCCTATAGGGATTGAAATAAAGCTGCTATTATAATTGAGCCCATTGAATTCCCAATAACTTTTGGATTTGGTTTTATTTGCTACCATAGCCATTCACTGATGCGCTAAAGCAGAGGGAGGCAATCTGTAGACTGCAGGTGCCATGGGGCAAGCCTCCACCAAAGGACACCATTAGTGCCCATTTTAGTCACGCGTTCCAGCATGTTCGTTAGCCCTATTCTGCTGAATTTCATCAGGGCGGAGCTGGCAGGAGCACAACTCCTGGAGGAAGCATGGGTGGAAATTGGCTTCCGGGTCCCTAGATGTTGTCCACCCCTGGTCTAAAGGTTTGAAGGAGAAGCTCTAGGAATGATAGGCTGAACTCTAGCCACCCGTAAGCAAGGCAGGAATTACAATGAGTCTCTTTCTACAACTCCCCTCTTTCTGATTGCCATATAAACACCAGAAGTCTGGTTCTCTTTTCCTCCCAGACCTGGCTGGTTTTGAAGGAAAAGAGGGGGTGACTACTCAGGAAAATTCAGCTCAAGGTGTACCTTGCAACCTATCCCGCTGCAGAGGATGGAAGTGTGTGCCTATATGAAGCACAGTGGCAAAGCCGTCAGCAATGCAAACAGCAACAAGGTAGGTTACATTGTATGTACTCAAAGCCACAGGCTTTGAGTACATACCAAGGCTGTGTACTCAGAGATGGGCACATCTGATCCAGTCGAGGTTCCCAACTACTGCATTCACAGAATTGCATGCCTTCATGGTTGTGCAAATGCAGAAAAACAAAAACAAAAAAATAACCCATCAAAAATTGTGCTTTGGCCTCTGACAGGTGCTCTGGTGTGTTGCTTGGGAACTTTGAAAGGATTATCAGTCGCTGTCAAAATGGGGATTGTGAAACCTAGCTGTCAGGTGAGCAAAAATAGCTCACAATTGTGGGAAGTATCCGGTCCATACCAGTTGCCTTCAAATATTGCTTGGGCACTTGTGGATTGGCTGTCCCTTGCAGGTGCCCAGAATCAAGCTTGGCAAGAATCACAAGGGCCTTTTGCTGCTCCTGCTAAGCAAATTGCTGGCTGGTACCTGGTACCCACATAGAACTTGGTCACCTGTGTGCAGATGGCACAACAACCCGTCATGGATACAACAATTTCTAGAAGAAGCAATGGCTTTTCAAGGTGGCATGTTGCCATCAGATGAGTCAGTTTGAAGGAATGGGTTCATGTTGATATGACATGACAACCCAGTGTAGCTTGGGCTGTGTGTCCTGTGAACCTTGTAATTGGCAAAGTCAGCATGGGAAAGGGTACAGTAATCACTGCAGAAAACCAGGGGTGGACTCTCCAAAATCCAGTATTATCAGCTATCTGTTCAATGAGGCATTAATGCCTGCTTTGCTTCCACATTTATGGCAATCATGACGTTTTCATCAAAAGTGGGCAACTTGTGAAGAAATGAGGGTCACCTTGAAAGCATGCGTTGGAAGTCAGCAGCTAGTTTAACTTTTTTATTTATGATCTGTTTGGGTCTAGACCGGGGTCTTCAATGCATTCACAGTGGATTTCAACACATATGTATTTAGCCATATGTTTCAACGGAGGAAGCAAATCCATGTGCTTTTGGGTATGCAGGTGTGCTTTCTCCATCTGAATGATGCCCAGGGCTTTCTAGCAGGAGTGGAGAAGCTCCAGTCTGGGAGGCCTGAGCTTTCCCTCTCTGCTCCTGTCCCCTGTGATCATTTGGCAGTTTTCTGGCATTTGTGCACATTTGAGATGCCTCTTCTAAGGCTTAGCTGCTGGCAGTAAGAACTTTTGGTGCACAATCCAGATGCAACCCAGTCCTGAGGATCCAAAGATTGCTATGTCCTTGCTGGAATGAAGCCAGCAGGGCAGGAGGCAAGGGGGTGTGAGATTCATATGTCAGCGGGCTCCTTATCTATTCCAGCCTGCAGCTTGAGTTTTACAGAGAATATCCATGTTGTTGAACTCTAATCCCCCAAAATAGCTTTACCACCATGGAGCATCATGGACAACTCCTACGGAGAAGGCTTTCTTTGCTTCCCCATTCTATGACTAAGAGGGGTGGGAGAGAGAGAGGTTGGAGGAAGTTTGGGGCAAAGCAGGATGTATCATAGCTTGGCCTCACCAGTCCCCTCCCACTTCCTGGAATGCCCCCTTTTCCCCCTTTGAGGCCATTTTTCAATTGGAGCCTAGGAGAGGCAGCTGGCTTGGTTCTCTCTGTGCCAACTGCAAGACAGAGGATCTCCTCTCTCCCCTTTCAAAAGTCAGAGTGCAGTGGCTGACCTCAGAGGTGGGGAATCGAAGCCATCCTATAGTTCTTGGGATACTGGCCCAGAAACCTTACAACAACAACACCAATTTCATATCTCTACTGCCCAACAGCAGAAGCAGTTTGCAACAATCTATAAACACAGGTTTATAAGTGACTCTGTTTGGCTCCAGCCAAATACAATGCAGTCCCTGGCAGCTTTTCTGAACTGGAATTCTACCCTTGGGCTTAAAGCAACACCCTTGCTCTGTAGGTTTATCAGAAGACTTCCTGAATTCTAGATTAAGGGGTCAGATACCCTACTTATATATTCATGGTGATTTCCAGGCTACTCATGGTGGACATGTTGCATTATTTATCTGTAGTTACTGGGGATTTTGCTTGAGATGTGGCCATTCTTTGGATATTTCAGAGATGAGTCTTCATCACTATAAAGGCCCAGGACACAGCTCCCATTTACTCAGGAGAGCAACTACAGGGATTGTATGGAGAAGTATATAAATCAACAGTCTGCATATAACATTGCATTTCCTGCGCTGCACTGACAAGCATTATGGTGGGTACGCAGCTGAGAGCAGGGGGAAAAAATGTTAACATTAGGTCTTTGAGAAACGTTGGGAGATATAGGGCCTTTTCCCATTGTTTAAATACACACAGGATTGTGCCCCAAGCACAGCACGGCGTGAAAGCAAGCTTTCCTTCAGTGTTGCCTTCCAGCCTCTAGAGGGCGCACAAGGATCAGGAACAAATGTTATTGACTTAATGAATTAGCAAGGTTTCCATTAGGACTGCAATTCAAGGCAGATCAGTCTGAACTGGTTGGCTTGCTTCTGTATTCAAGTGCTGTTGTTTTCCCTTTTAGACACAATCTTTTATGTTCCTTGGCAGAATCACAGATTAGATAAGAGATGAATTGTGCCTTGTTATGTGAGTGATGTGAGTTGTTAACAATCTCTGTGAGAGGCCTACAATATAGCCAGTGACCACTAGGTGGCACCCTTTGACCATATTGCTCACAATATCGAAGGATTACAATTTTATTGAGCACTCAAGAGTCAATCGGACCTGCCAACTCAACAGTTTTTCTCACCTCCCTAACTTCTGGGAAGTAGAAACAGGCAGTGTCTGGTATGACTGGATTGATTCAGAAAGGATTCAGAAAGGAGATGGTTTCAAAACTGATTTGCCAGTTACTCTTTCCGTGCCATAGCCACTCAATGGTAGTACTGGAGAGTAGTATGGGTTTATTTGTATCTGTCAGGTTACAGTACAGAAAGCCTCCAATTGATGGGCATATGGGGAAGCATTATTATTAATATTAATATTATTATTGCAATGAAGCCATGTTGTGGAAACATAAAGAATGTAGAAAAGAACCATGCTGGATCACACCAAAGACTGTGAGTGCAGAATCCTGTTCCCAAACAAATTCCGTGGCCAAACAAATATGCCACTGAGAAGCCCATATGCAGGACATGAAGGCAATCGCTGCCTCCCACTAATGCTTGCCAGTACCTGGTACTGGGAGAACGGTGCCTCTGATTCTGGAGGTAATCCATAGCCCTTGCGAATAATAATCATGCACCAGACTTTGCAGCAACTTAGAGGACTTGGCTTGAGTACTGCTCCATGGGGCACTGGAGCTAGAAATGCATGTTTGTTCTTGTGAGCAGGTATGACATGCTGTCCACATACCAGACGATTCGTTATGGGGGATGGTGGGACACTGGGCTTGTCATCTTACTTCCCCAAAGTCTTTGTAAAGGGCTTCTCCTTGTAGCAGGCATAAGGGTCAATCCCTGAGCAATGGAAGTACTGCAATTAGGTGAACAAATTGGCTGACCTGACCAAAGGCAATTTCCTACATGCCTAATCGTGTCCTTGTGGGAACAGGCAGAACCGACAATCCTAACTTTGCATTTTTCCAATCTTAATTCAGTTCTTCTGGTTTCCATATCAGTTTGAGATTTTTTAAAAAATGCGTTTGGGGACACATTTTTGACAGAACTTCAAAAATGTAGAGATGTGCAAATACTGAAGGATAACAGAATTCCTAGTTAGTGTCTGTGCTAAAAGGGGCACAATTGAGAGAGTTACATATATCTTGCCTTCTTTGATTAAAAAAACCATTGGAGTTGCATACAACAATTTAAAACAACATAGACTTAAAGCTATAAGGAGGAGGACATCAAAGGCACAATCTTATGGTCTCCTGAAGTTGTTTGGAGAAACACAGGGTTTTCTGGCACCCCAGCTTCAAGGTCTTAGAACCAGGACTTTGCAGGCCAAGTTCTTACCCTGCCCAGCTCATATGATGGCTGAAAAGAGCTAGTCAGGCAGGAAACATGGTAGTGATAGAATTTGCGACCACATGCTTAGCTGTGTCTAGTTCTGACTTTAAAGACTTGCGTGCATCTAAGGTGGAGGACATGGGACTCTACCCTAAAACATTGCAAATGCAGACTTTTAAAGGCCAAATTGAAAAGAAGTGGCTGGACACCCTTTCTAAGGGCCAAGGCAGTGGGAACCATCCGCATTTCTTGAAACAGTGTACTTCAGAGTCTGGGGGCAACACGTGTGAGTCCCCAAAAAACAGACTTTGTGAATAAAGGAGCCAGTCCTGTGGTTTTTAATACACAGGCAGGTTCACTTGTGGTCTCTTGTATGTTAGGTCCTAAGCATAAGGCTATTGAATCACTTTAGCCCTGAACTGAAGGAGGGGTTTGGATAGACTGATCTACTTCTGAAACATTCTCAGAATCATACTTCTACTGCCACTTTCTCTTCCCTTTGTGTATCCGGAAACTTGAGATTTATCCTTGTGTGCTCTTCTTTACTCAGATAGGAAGAACAAAGAGACAGATGAAGATCTAAGTGGGGGAGAAGTCATGGAGTTCTCATTTTAGTGTGAACTAATTTAGTTTTGCACTTTGAACCAATATACAAACTGAAATCCAGTTTTTCTTCACAGTCACACTTTGCTGAATTCTAATGGAGTCTTTCAATCAAAGAAATGCTTAGAAACTGTACATTAGCGGAAAGTGCACACAAAAATGTATTAGTGAAAGTAAGTATTAATGAAAGAAATTTTCACAAATCCATAAGATTAGAAAGGCTACTTGTAAAACACCTGTATATTAGACAAAATTATGTACAAAAAGCTGTGTAAAATTGTGCACAAAAATGCATTTAAATGTTCATGTGGTTTTTTTTCTCAACAGAACAATTTTATTTTTTTCCACTTTTCAGGACAATGCAAAGTTAAGATTAGAAAAATGCTTAAAAGTTCAGGACTTACTAAACTTAAGGCTGACAAATTGAGAAGCTGAGTAAAATGGAAAGATTCATTCATCCTTAGTTGAGAGGCATCTACAATATCTACAGCCAGAACTTTGATTCAAGAATTGATGGGGAAGGCAAAGGAGTTCAGCAGAAGGATGGCAGCTGAGTCGGCGAGGGACACAATTTGGGATGCAGAGGGAAAAGGCAGGATGCGTTTAGAATTGTTTTGACTTCAGTAACGTACTGATGGGTGGTGGTGGAGGAGACAAAGCACAGGTATTGCTGGGGGAAAAAGATTTAGAACAGACCAGTCCGAGCTGTAAAGGGAGGACAAGTGTTACATGCCCAGGGCTTTTAGTTGGAACAGTCCACAGCACAGGCTGGCTGGATGGCGGAGCCTGGGGTATGAGGGCTGAATGAGCCTGCGGAGATATGCGGACTCTGGTTCTGGCTGCATTGTAAAGCAAGAGAGGCCCCACAGCAGCCAGCAACAGCTTAGCGAGAGGCCTGGTGTTTGGTCTGTTCCACATCAATGGGGCGTCCAGCTGTGGCTGAGGATGAAAGAGAAAGAGGGGATTAAAGGCTCCCAGGGTCATCTCCAACCCGCCTAAGACTCACTGACAGGGCCGCATGCAGCTTCAGGAAGCCTTCTTCATATGGAAAACATTAGGAGACAGGAGGAAGGGTCTTCTTCTACCCAATCAGGGGGAGATATTTATTCTGAAATGCCCCCAAATCTCAGAACCAATTGGAGCGGAGTCTACAAGGCATCTGTTGAGACCAATTCTCACTGCCCCGCGAGGGACGGATTAAAATCTTGATGAATTTACATTCCAGTTGTCACATTGACTGGGAAGTAAAGGTAGTTTCACTGCCTGAGGCTTAAATCTGAATTTTCTTGAGATGATTGGCAATGTGAACATGAAATCAATACCCAGTTACACTGCATTTGATTCCTCCCACTGGTTCTAGCTCACGTGGCCAGTGTTCACCTGTGGCAAAAGTTGCGCGAGATGGGCTTGAGTGGTCTTTTGGTGTTGTGTGTGTGAAAAGGTTTGGATCCTCCCCGGCTTTCTCCAGGACTTGCTTTCTGAGGCTTAGAAATATTGTGTGAGTACCAAGGTTGGTGTGAAAACATGTTGGGGAAATGTGAGGTGCAGGGGAATAGAAGGATGAAAGTATCTTCTGATAAGAAGAGGAACACACGCGCAAGCACGCACACACACAGTGGCCCAGCCTGCTCCAACGTGCCATTAAGCAGGTTGCCAGGTGGGAGCCCTGTGCTTGTGGGAGCAGAGGAAGCTTCCCCCAGGATTTTGTTGATGGCAACAGATTGCAAACAGAAGTGAGAATTGTTGTGCTCTGACCATGTGAGGGTGAGCCATGGCTGCAGGGTGTGGTGAAGTCTTCCTGAGTTATAACATGTGGCCCATAGGTTAGGATAAATAATCTAAAAGGTTTCCTGTCTCCTCTGGCTGGTTTCATTTGCAGCTCTTTTTCTTTCTTTTGTTGCTTTCACATGGCCATTTCCATCTCATTTCAACCCCCCTTCCCCACTTCCCACCCCTCTTTGCCTGCCCACTGGTGAGCTCTCCAGAGGATTCTTCTCTGCACAGCTCTCCCCCACGGCTTGATTTATATCACTGACCAGAGTGACCTTTCTTAACCTCATTTTCATGAGAGCAGGAGCACACGTGTACAGCTGGGAAGAGAGCAGGCATGCGCAAAGACACATGCCAGGACGTGTGTGTTCATTCGCACTGGTGCAAAAGCTTCCGGACATCCACTGTTCACTCCAAGTGACCGAGCACCTCCCTGCTCACAAGCCTCTCATGCATCCCTTCAGATGTGATGATGTACTTGCTTTTTCCCCAGACTGAGGAGCTCTCTGTGAAGGGGAAAACAATTGCGTAGAAGCTACCCCAGCCCTGGATACTCCTGAAGCCTGGGAGTCACACCTGGCAGAGTTCTTTGCATGCTGCCATGCCAGCAATCTGGGGTCCAGGCCCTGACCTCAAAGCAAGTCTCCGAGGTCAGGGCTGGGTCTCTGAAAAATCCCATGGCCATCTATCCTGTGGCTCCGAGCAAGTTCTCATTTCTCAGGTCCAGCCTTCTAATTGCACTATAGTAATACTGACCCACCAGTACAGAGTTGCTGTAAAGATTGTGGAGATAGGGAGCAATCTTTGGCATTGTGCCTCAAAGGTGAATCCCATCAAGTTCCATGTGTCTGAGGCAGCAGTCCTGTGTTTGCCTACCTGGGGGCAAGTCCCTTCTGATGTGGCGCTCTTGACTGCTACCTGAGATTAGTTAATGCACTAAACTTTACTGTCATGTGTTCAGTGGGTGAATGTGGTCTATTTCTGTGTGCAGACATGAATGACTAAACAAGACACTGGGGAAGGGAATTAATCAGGCAGTACAGTGGCCATGAATGGAGCAGATGCAGAGTGATTATAATGGTAGCTTTTCTCATAATTTATGCTCGTAATAATTTCTTAAAATCCAAGAGTAAAGGTCCACTGACCAAACTAAAAACTGTAGTCCGGGTATTTGCAACAGGATTATCTTGTGCATGAGTTAACCAGTGAAACTTTTTGCCATTAAGGTTAATAGTTTCAGCAGGAGTTTTTCAGAACAAAAGCAAAGGTGACATAATTGTTATGGCACAATCCTGTGTGGGTTCAGACAGGAAAAAAAGTCCTACAACTCCCAGCATTCCTCAGTCGGGCAAGCTGGAAGTTGCATGCCTTTGCTCTGTCTAAGCATGTAGAGGGTTGCCCCTTTAGCTGCTTCTTTTCACATCTGGGGCTCCAGGCTCCCTTCTATCCACCACCTTTGGGCATATTTTTACGGACACGCTGCCCCCTCCGCAGCACGGCCATACAGCCATCCCTTTGTGCCCCCATCTTGGAAAGCTGCCTCTCCTCTGATCCCCTCCTTGGGAAGTCGAAGGTGGGTGCGGGTCTGCCAAGCTGCCTGTCTGAGCCGCTTCGTTAAGAACAATAAACACATTCCTAAATGGAAGGATATTCTTTTAAGCCTAACTTCTGCTGCCTGCCAGGAAAATCCAAACAGCCCAGCGGAGCTCACCTCCTGTCCCCCCACCCCTGCAGCCCCGGCTTCGTGTCTTTCTTGCAACCTGATCTCCCTCACTTCGGAGCAGCCGAACTGCGTGGCCTCTGAGTGCACCTTAGCCCCTGACCCTGTCTGGGCCCTCCTGTCCTTTTCCTGACACATGCCACTGCGGTGTGCTCACCCAAGCGCACTCACGGCGAGCACATCCTCCAGTCAACTTGCATAGTCATTTTATGTCCACCCATGTCTCGAGGAGGCTGGTCATTCCCCACAGATGTGAATCACGTCTCTCGGCCCTGTTAGCGCACTCGTTCGTCTAGTGTCAACTTAACCCTTATGAAGACACTAATCCTGTTGCTTGCTTCCTAAGCCAGTGTGTATCTCTGCTGATTGTGCTGCATTCCTGTAGCGCATATGCCCCCCCCCCCCGAATCTTGTGCAACAAAGGGCTGCGAACTGGAATCCCCACTCTACCCACAAGCTGGGAAGGGGGAGCAACCTTGCTGGATATTAGGCAGAATTGTCCCCTTACAAACAGGGAGTTGACATTGAAATAATATCTCCCATGTGCTTGTCAGGTTCTTGTGTTCCAATATCTCTACAGCTGGGAAGAAGCAAAGCATGAATGTGTGTGGCAGGTGGTACATGAGGTTGTGCATTCAGGCTTCGTTGCTGCACGTGGTCATTGATTCCACATGCGGTTACATGACAGAGATCCTCATATGGTTGCGACCATCCCACAAATCTATGTGGGCTCGCAGCAGTCAGAAGGGGAACTGTTTGCTCTACCAAGTGCATTTTGGATAAATACTCACCCAGGAATCCATTGGTTTAGAGTGCTGATCACCAGCTAACCTGTTTGTGAGGTCCTACATTAAACAGAATTTGAGCTTAGAACGTAGCTCTTCTGGACCAGAAGCTGAGCATTTATTGAGAAAGATCAGCTAGAATACCAACCTGGAATCAATCATGAATGAGCCTTCAGCTGAATGGCCATCCTGGGATTTGGGCTGACACTCATGTTTCCTCCAGGATGGTTCCCAACATTTCTACCACAGGTTGACAGCACTT
Organism: Varanus komodoensis; assembly: GCF_004798865.1. Taxonomy (NCBI): domain Eukaryota; kingdom Metazoa; phylum Chordata; class Lepidosauria; order Squamata; family Varanidae; genus Varanus; species Varanus komodoensis. Next base: position 126,046,201 of record NW_025335268.1, read on the forward strand.
TCTTCATTAACGTTCACTTTGAATTTCACAGTA
>NW_025335268.1:126046333-126054641 GCF_004798865.1 Varanus komodoensis
TGTTGTCTGAATCCAGCCTTTGAGTACTGGCCTTCCTGATGCTGTTGAGCCCCAGCTCCCAGCAGCCTTAGATAGCATGGCCAGTGGTGAGGGATGATGGGAGTTTCAGTTTAGCCACATCTTGGAGGGCCACAGGCTCCATACTCCTGGAGTACAGCCGCAGTGAAAGAACCCAAGGCATGGACAGAATGACATGAAAAGAGCTGTTTTCTGTACATTTCAGTACACTTTCAAAGTTACAGGAGAGACATGGTTAGCCTGTGATGGAGAGAAGGCAATTTTTTCCTATAGTTTGTGAAGTAACTTTCAGCTGAAACTTGGACATCTGATTGCCCTGCTTCTCAAGTCTTATCCACATACCTTTAGGGTGGCCAGAGGACAGTCCTCTATCTGGAGAATCCTGTCTGAAGGCTCTCCAGTCCAAGTACAGTTTAAAGATAAAGGGCCATAAACAGGAGAAAAACACATGGGCCTTGATGCTGCCCACCAGCAGTTAGCAGTACCCAGAGAGCTGCCTGAATTGGCACACCAATCACCTGATGACATTTCTTCCCACAGCAGTTGTCAGTTTAATTAAATTCCAGTATTCATTTCTAAATGTGCACCTTACCTATAAAATTAGCATAGGGAAATGTTATAGAAACCTGTGTCCTCTTTTGTTGCTGCATTTCCTCTTTTTTCAGAAATGTGGAAATGACCACTGTGATGATTCTGCAAGGAGACTTAGATAGAGGGGCTGTTTTGGGATCACTGCGAGGCTGCTGCAGGTGCAGCGTGTTTGACAGCCCTTTGCAATATCCAACCTCCGCTCAGGGGCTTTTGTGACTTGCTAACCTGGCAAGTGTGAATTCAAGTGAGGGTCAAACAGTCCACACATGACATGACTCAGGCTCTGATTCAGGGTTATGAGAAGGTTACTGGTTCTGCAGGAGATGACAAACCCTGGGTGGAGATGGACCAGGCATCCTGGGGCCGCTGGGCACTGTGGCTTACTGCAGGTTTAACAACCCATGACAAGCTGTGCTGATTTGTTCAAGTCCGATCAGGATATGGGTGATGATTGCTAGGTGCCTATGGGGAATGGCCAACCGTGCAGAAGTTCTTGTGCCTGATTCATCACAGATGCCCACTTTTAGCCTATGCCTGTTTAGCCCTTATGAAATAAAATGTTAAATATACTCACTCAAAATCAGAGGGAAGGATACCCACAGAAAACTGACTGTGTGTGACTGTTGACTTATTTCCATTGTGTCCATGAATATTTAATGGATTCCAGTTTCATTATAAACATGCAAGATTGCCGTCTCATTTTCATACAGCTGGGTCTCGTCTTTTTGATTGTTGGTGCTAAATAATCATATGGAATTTTTGGTGAAACCAAGCACTTGTGCTCAAAAGGATGGGTAGGTCCAATCTAACTGAGGTTGAACGAAAGATTGCTTTCAGCTTTGACATAATCTTACATGTGCAGCTTTAAGATTAAGAAATATAGACAAGGAAGCCTGCAAATATCCTATGTTTTTAGGGTTTGGAAACAGCATGAGAAAGGTCTCCCAATACTTCCTCCAAACACTGTAAATCCACTTACCCTTTCTTTTGGCTCTGTGAAGATAATTGTCCTCAATAAACAGTCCCATACACGGATGTTTCACACAAACCTGTTTGCCATCTGTCATTTCCAATATAAGGAAATAGTTTCATTTTAGCCATTAATGAGTAGTCATAATTTTATAAATTGCTTGATTGGAATAATAAAGGGAAGTAGAACCGTCCAGTGAAGAACAGTGTATTTCACCTAAAAAGCTGCACAAACCTACACCTACATCATCATCATCATCATCATCATCATCATCACGTATTAATAACATTAAATCTACAGGTGTAAGCACACTTTCCTGAACTGAGAGTAAGTCCTGTTGTATTCAGTGGGGCTTCTGAGTATGCAATATAATTGCACTGTAAATCACTTGGGATATAATCCTATACATGGTTAGGCAGAAAGAAGCCCTAAGTTCCCAGCATTCCTCAGCAAGCATGAGCGCCTGGAGAATGCTGGGAATTGTATGACTTCTTTCTGTCTAAACTTGTATTTGACTACATTCTTTCATTCTTCATTCTGTCCTGTTTCCTATTTCATTCTGTCTATATTAATTGAAAATCCATACTTAGACACATAAATGAGCATATGCAAAATTATTGTAAATGTTTGCCCTCTTCTTGGTGATGGGTTTCTTCTTTCTGACTCAAATATAAGAAGGCAGCCTATCCAAGTAGCTTATTATTTATTTATTTAGAAAATTTCTAGGCTGCCCCATTCGTCAAAGCCTTGAGGCAGCTTACAAATAAATAAATTAAAATACATAAATAACAATATAAAATACACTTAACTGTATAAAATAAGTCTCCCTGGCCAAAAAACTTTAAAATAAAAATAACATTAACAATTAAAATGACGCTTGAATAAAAAGGTCTTCGCCTGGCGCCGAAAAACAAATAACGACGGCGCCAGGCGGACCTCTCTGGGGAGTGCATTCCATAGATTGGGCACCACCACAGAGAAAGCTCTCCTCCAAGTACCTATCCTCCTAATTTCCTTCACGGAAGGTTCCCGGAGAAGGGCCTCTCCCGCTGAACTCAGGGGGCAGGCGGGCATATATGGATTTAAGCGCTCCTTCAGGTAGCCAGGTAGTTTTGCCCCATCACTTCCCAGTAGGATTGTTCACAGCCCTTTCCTTTGTATATACACCTCTTTCCTTATATACCTACCTGGATCCTACGATCTTCAGTGGAGGTCCTTCTCCAAGAGCCATCTTTAAAGGAAGCAAGGAATGTGGCTATAAGGGAAAGGGCCTTTTCAGTAGTGGCCCTGAGCAATGCTGTGTCTTTTTCTGGTTCTCTGGTTCTCCTTCCTTCTTTGGTTCTCCTCTCTCCCTGTCGCTGGACACAGTGACAATCTTACCAAAGCAGGTAAAGGAGGATAGAAAATTGAAAGGATTGGCATGGGAAGGAAGCAGGAGATAAAAGAAGGAAAATCGACATGAATTTGGGTTCCTGATGGCCACTTACGTAGCATCCACACATGGCGGATCATGGAAGGAGAAAATCAAGTGACAGCCGATTCCAAGGAGTTACTGATTAACAGACTGAATCATTGAACACTTTCTTTATTATATGTTCTTTCTGTCCATTTTGAAGTATGTGTTTGAGGGGTGAAATTGCACACCTACTGATAAATCTAAGGGACACATTCACCTACCCAGGGAGCCTTATGGCTAATGGAACAGAGTAAAAATCTAATAAATAAAAATAAATAAATACATCCACAAAATATACTCCCTTCCCAAATCAGTGGGGCAACAGATAGCCTCATATTCCAAAATCAAACCAATTCCTTGGGTGCTGAGGAGGGGAGATTTTTCTAGTCATCAACCTTGTAGAATCCTCTGACCCACTGAAAGACTCAGGTTTATTGTTGTTCTTACCATCCTATTTGGCTGTTCTTAGCTTTGATGCCCCCTGATCAGTTTTCATAGATCTCTCTGTCCATATGGCTGTGTGTTTTCTCCCTAGCAAGAATCATTCGTCCTTAGCTGTGTCAAATGAGTTCCTGAGAGTTTTTTTCCTTAAACAGTAAGCATCAAAGTTGAACATAGCTTACTTGAAAATACCGCAGAAGGCAATAGCTTTCTTCATGTGTCACCTTGGCAGTGAATACATTGTTCCCTATTCTACTCTCATCATTCTCCCTTTACCTTTGGTATTTGACATACAGACACACACACACACAAATGGCTGTTGAAATAGTGAGTTTGGAACCACCTTGTACATTGTCGTAAACTTTTCAAAGCCCTTTTTAGCTTTCCGTGGTGGCACAATTTTGCTTGCAAGATTCTTCTTTTCCCAGCACTCGGCTCCACCTTGTTGTAAATTCTGGCAGTGAAAACATTATTCAGTATCCTTCAAGTTCTTCTTGCATTGAAAAGGGGATTTAATTTTTTTTAAAAAAAGTGGAATTAATGTGATTCTAATGTGTTTCTTTTTGATCTTTAGGGGATTGTACAATGATGATCCCTAATTCTGAAATGATTCTCTTTTTAATTGTTTTAAAATGCTTTCATGAGAGAGAAAGAAATTGTCCTACTTCTTTGGCACATCTTTAACCTTTAAGTACCTTCTGGAAAAAAATATTTAAAATATATAATACATTTTTAAACAGGGTGCTTTTGACAGGTCAGTTTCAATCCTCTCTTTCTCCTTTTCGTATGCTGTGTTGGAATAAGACAATTTTGCAGCTTGGATTTTTTTGACAGTTAAATTGCAATGTAGGCAGAGAGTGGAAAAGGGATCCTGTCTCTTTAACTCTGTAACTAGACAAAGACTTTTTCCCCTTTGAGAGCTGAGCCTGGGATCAGAACTGTCAGATGATCTTCCAGCACTTGGGAGAGTTTGCAAAGTCATAATTATATCTTTTAACCTGTCTTGCTCTTTGCAAAAGAAAGGTCCTATTATATTGAAATGAGATTATTAGCCATCAAATACTTTCTTTCTTGGGATTCTTCCCTATTTTTAAAAAATTCAAATACCTTAACTACTTTGCAATTGAATTTTTATAAGATTTACTTTATTCTAAATAAATGCTTTATTGCAGCTATTTTAAAAGTATTTTTAAATGGGTATTTTTAATATGCAAAAATTTTTAAATAAATCTAAATACCTGAAATGTCATCCATATAATTAAAGGAAGTAAAGTTTTCAGAGCACAAGCATTTTTTGCAGCTTACCAGGTGAGTTTTTGTTCACAAAAGCTTGTTATTTTTGTGATTTTTGTTGCCAAAAGTCTCTCTCCTTTTCTATATTGCACTTGCTTCCCATCCCCACCTTTCTGCTACAGTTTTAGCCAATGTAAGACATTATTAAAGCAAAGCCAAGATAACCTGGGGTGACGGAAAAAAGGAAAATCCACACAATTAAAATAAATACACACTGCAGATTAAATGTGTGCTTTGTGAGGGTGACACCTGAAAGGGGAACGTACACGAAGAAATAATAAAAAAAGGATTCAGATTACTGAAAATAACGGCTGACTGAGGCCAATTTATCTGAGCCCTTAGCACTTAAGCACTTGTTCCTCCTGAACATGAATAGGACTCAAGCATAGTCTCCACCATTTAAAGGATCCGGTATCCTGTAGAACAGCATGGAGTGTGTTCAGTGGGATTGGGGCTGATCCTACAACCGCCAGTGTGAGCTGGGCTTGCCTCACAGCATTTTGAGTGACTGTTGAAGGGCACTACAAGTCAGTATTATCACATTTTTATTATCATAAAGCATGCCAATGGATTTTCTATACTGGGCTCCCTCTGGCTACATTGCACCTGGTAGTGGTCCCACCGCTGTCCGTTTTCCATACCAGTTGATCTGCATGGAGAGAGAAGTTGGCTGTTGCCTTAGGCGATAAAGAGCTCATGTGCAAAATGATAAAGCAGGATCATGCCCACTTCCTTCTGATACCTTTGCCTGTGGCTCTCTGCACATACTCCAATATCCCAGCACATCATATGCAAGAGAGTCAGTGTGGTATAGTGGTTAAGAGTGCTGGACTGGGATTCGGGCAATCGGAGTTCTTGGTTCCCACTCAGCCATGGAGCTCACTGGGTGACTTTGAGCCACTCATAGAGTTTCAGCCCAACCTACCTCCCAGGGTTGTCATTGCTGTGAAGATAAGATTGAGAGGAAGAGGAGACTTATGCAAGCTGCCTTGAGTACCTTGGATGGGACAAAGTGGGATATAAATATAATAAATAAATGAAGGCGTATGTAACACCCCGGAATCTCCTCTGGTTGCCAGAATCACAACTGTACAAGACTCAGAGCGTCTGTAGCAATTTGTTGATCTATAATTTTGCTGAGGCTGTGCAGGCAAAAGATTGGGTGTTTTTAATTGTTAGTAGATCTTCTCAGGCTTGAAGAATAGGGTATAAATAGATGTATGCACGTGCTAAGTAAACAGATGTTCTAGATCTAATGGGCTGGGCAATCACAGGCATAAAAACAGCTTAAAGCCAACTGAAATTCTATTTGTGTACAGTTGGTGGACTGGGATGCATGTTCCGACGTTCTGATTTTAGAAGAATTGCAAAGGGGGCATGTTTTGTCACATGCATTTCTTGAAATTATTTTAAAGGCACAATCTTAGTCACGTTTAGATAGAAAAAAGTCCTACAACTCCATGGTGACTGCGGTCTGTGAGTTGTAGGATTTATTTCTGGTTAAACATGCATAGAATTGTGCCTAAAGAGAAGGAGAAATAAAGTTGGGGGCAGGGAGCTGAGAGTGACTAGGTACAAAGGATTAGGGGCCCTTTACATTTAATAATTCTCAGATGCAAGAAGAAAAAGCTGTCTGGGGAGTGGTGTTCCTCCCTGCTACACAATTACTAGAACGAAGGAATAGGATTCTTCCTTAAAAGAAGCATATGAGAAAAGGGTATTGTGTTGCAGGTTGAGAGTAAAAGCTAGATCCTGCATATGAATGTTGCTTAATTTCTTAGGCAGTGCTTCTGCTAAGTGCCTTCCCTTCCCTTCCCTTCCCTTCCCTTCCCTTCCCTTCCCTTCCCTTCCCTCCTTCCTTCCTTCCTTCCTTCCTTCCTCCCTCATGCTTTGCTAAGCATGCTTACCAAGATTGATGTTTATTCAGCACTTTCAAATAAGAAGGCTGCTAAAAAACATATCTTGAAAGAGTGCTCTGGGCAGTGGGTGCAGTTATTTTGGGATTGTTGTAAACCCAGCCAATCAGAACTCTGGGCACCAGGATGTATGTTGCTTCCTAGCTTCATTTTTCTTGGGAAGGTTGTACATCTGTCCAAAATGACATATATTGACCAATTGATAACTGGATCCCTTATTTAAAAGATGGTCCAATGTACAATGGCTGTGAAACAAAAGTTTTTGCTGAACAATGCACAGCCCAAGATCCATAGATTGTATATGTTATATGACAGATAGATGCCAAAACTGTGATCCACTGATTAGACATTTTGTGGTGATGCTCACAGGAACATGTAAAGTTCACAAATGTCCCCATGAGTCCAAACAGGTTTGAGACCCCTAGGCTAGAAGGTGTATATGTCTGCCATAAAATCTTCTGTAATGACATTTTTCAAAGGTCTCATGTCTGCCCCCTTACTTCTTGGCAGGGGTTCTCTCATGCCCGCTGGCCTCCATCTTTGAGGCCTCGTGGAGAACGGGTGAAGTTCCAGAGGACTGGAGGGTGGCATCAATGGTCCCAATTTTCAAAAAGGTAGTAAAAAGGACATGGGGAATTATAGACCGGTTAGCCTTATGTCCATTGTAGGAAAAACAATGGAAAGGCTCAATGGAAAGAGAGATCTAGTGATGCTAGACAGAGAAGGGAGACTGGCAGCCACACAACAAGGCTTCTGCAAAAACAGGTCCTGCCAGACAAACCTTGTGGAATTCTATGACAAGGTTTCGAGGTGGCTAGATGGAGGGGATGCAGTGGATGTGGTTTACCTGGATTTCAGCAAGGCCTTTGACAAAGTGCCCCATGATATCCTAGTGGAGAAACTGAGGAGTTTTGGGATACACCAAAGCACTGTCCGGTGGATTAGGGCATGGTTGACTGACCGAAAGCAGAGGGTAACCATTAGTGGGGAATCGTCGGGATGGCTGCCAGTGACAAGCGGGGTCCCCCAGGGCTCTGTCCTGGGTCCGATGCTGTTTAATCTTTTCATCAATGACATGGAAGAAGGGGTGAACAGTCTGCTGATCAAATTACTAAAACTGGAGCAGTGGCCACAACTGAGGAGCAGGTACTTCAGATTCAAAAGGATCTGGACAGACTATGGAAGTGGGCAGGAGACAACAGGATGGCGTTCAATGTAGATAAGTGCAAGGTCTTGCACTTGGGACATAGGAATAGGTGTCATAAGTACAGGTTAGGGGACAAATGGATGGAGAGCAGTATTTATGAAAGGGACCTCGGGGTGCTGGTTGACTGCAGGCTAAACATGAGTCAGCAGTGTGATGTGGTGGTCAAGTGGGCGAACACCACCCTTGGTTGCATAGCCAGAAGTGTGGCTTCTAAATCAAGAGAGGGATTACTACTACTCTATACGACTCTGGTGTGCCCGCAACTGGAGTATTGTGCTCAGTTTTGGGCCCCTCATTACAGAAAGGATATAGCCAGGTTAGAGTCAGTACAGCGTAGGGCCACAAGGTTGGTGGCCGGTTTGCAGGGGATGGGATATGAGGCGAGACTGAGGGAACTGGGTCTCTTCAGCCTGGAG
>NW_025335268.1:126054741-126079401 GCF_004798865.1 Varanus komodoensis
AACCTGGCTATATCCTTTCTGTAATGAGGGGCCCAAAACTGAGCACAATACTCCAGTTGCGGGCACCTCATTACAGAAAGGATATAGCCAGGTTAGAGTCAGTACAGCGTAGGGCCACAAGGTTGGTGGCCGGTTTGCAGGGGATGGGATATGAGGCGAGACTGAGGGAACTGGGTCTCTTCAGCCTGGAGAAGAGGATACTCAGGGGGGATATGTTGGTGACATACAGGTATGTGAGGGGATGTCATATGGAGATGGGCAGAGATCTGTTCTCCCCTGCAGGGGAAGGCAGGACCCGCTCCAGCGGAGCAAAGCTCAGGGGACCGAGGTTCCATTAAGATGCCAGGAAGCACTTCCTGACAGTCAGGACCCCGAGGGTGTGAATGGGCTTCCATGAGAGGTTGCTGAGGCCCCATCAGTGAGGGTGTTCAAAGATAGGCTGGACATGCACATGGTGGGCATGTCGTGAGTGGAGCCAGCTGGAGCCAGGGGTCAGACTAGATGGCCCGGGAGACACCTTCTGATTCGCTCTGTTTCTATGTTTCTTGTAGACACAGGAGCTGCAGAATCTTAGCTTCCATTAATGAAATTTTCAAGGTGTGAAATAGGTACAGTAGAATTTATAGTTGGGTTTATCTGAAAGACCTCAAGGAATTTTGTGTTATAACCAGCAGTTCAATGAACAGCAAACAAAGGCAAAGTGTGGCACATGTGTGCATAAATAATTTTATTAGCTGAGTTGAAAAAGGCAATTATAAATAGCATTACTGGCAGGGAGGGCAACAGAAGTAAAGCTGCCCGCTCCAGGATCAGGTCTATGGTCTGAAATTTGATACATGAAATACTTCACTTTTAAAGATATCTGCATTTATTGGTAGCCTTGTATGTTCAGCTGGAGATTTCTACCTTGTGTTCCAGGGGTTAAGACTTAAAGGCTGTTGTTTAATGCCCATGAACTTCACTGCCTTCTGGAGCCTTCCAAAGATGCTTTGCAGTCACAACAAGCCCTGGGAAATGGATTAGAAAAGGTGATTTTTCCAAAGTAAGTTCTGAAGTTTAATCCACTGCTGGGAGTGGGGAAGTGGAAGAACATACTTATTTTCCCCACAGAGATCCTCTCTCCCTCCTGCATGATCCCAAAATAGCTTGGGAAACATTTCATGCTTCAAAATTAACGACCCTTAATCATTTTAGCGATACTACCTCCATTATTGTATTTTAATGGAATTTTAAATATGATTTTACTGCTTGTATGTGATCCACATAGGGATTTTATTATAATTAAGTGTTATAGTAGTATCACAATAAATAAATAACATTATTGGTGTTTTGATCTGTCAATCCTGTATGTCTTGGGGCCAAACTACTGGCTCTGTTTGGCTTTGTGATTATTTTCTGTGGTTTGTTCAGGTGCAATTCTGAGCCTCTTTCAACGCAAAAAAGTGGGAGGACTTTTGATGAGCAGCCAGCCTGTGGCATCCCTGGGCTAGAGACCTTCTGCCCTGACGCCTGTGTGGAGCTGGCTGTCCTGGAACCTGCAGGGGTATTCCAAGGGCATCCTTGGGAATTTAACTGGTGTCTCAAGCCAATGTGGCCTACTGGCGCCAGGTCTAGTTGGCTCACTGGGGAGCATGGGGCACACCAGGGGGAACTTGAGTTAGGGCCTTCTGAAATCTGGGGGGTAGCTCTGGTGGGTGGCGTAGAGAACGGCAGTTTTTCCCTCCTACTACTTAGCCATTCAAAACTGCCCTCCCCAAGCTGCTTTTCTTTTCGTTCTATGGGGAAACTATGGGTACCTGATCTTTTCCCTGTAGGTAGGAGAACAGCTAGGTGAGGGGGAGGGGATACTTATGCAGCATCTTCCCCTCCTGCAATCAAACTGCTGAACATTAGGAACAACATCATCAGGAAAAGCCAGGTACACACAAGAATGTGCATTGGTGGCAAAAGAGTCACAGGAAGAAGGGTGGACCTGCTTGGATACTCTCAGCAAGGGATCTGCATGTCCACAGAGGCCCACACTGAGACTGGCACTATGAGTCAAGGACAGCACCAAGCCAACATTAAGTGACATGGCTCTATGGTGAAACTACGATGGAGCTCAGGCAGAAAGGAAGGGAAGGCATGAGAAGGCTGAGGAATGAAAGTGGACTGGGAGAAGCTTTGGGTTTTGAGACAGATATAGGATGGAGTTACTTTACCCTTGGCATTAATACTTGAGTGGCACTCCTTTAAATACAGCAAACAGTGGATTACTGTCATTTGTTTGTTAAATGTATAGCCTGCCTTTTGCTGAAGGAGCCCACGGTGGCATACGTGATCCTCCTCCATAGTTGTGTGAGCTAGATTAGTCTGGGAATCACTGACTGACCCACAGTGGGCTTCATGGGCTGAGTGGGGTTGAGCACCCAGGTATCCTGAGTGCCGACCCAACACTTCAACTACTACTGGCTCTTGCCATACCTGTAACTTGCATAATTTCTCATAGATTCATAGAATAGGAGGGCTGGAAGGGGCCAAGGAGGCCACTGTGTCCAACGCCCTGCTGAAGTAGGACACCAAGTTACACCATCCCACTCAGATGACTGCCCAGTTTTGCTTTGAATGTTTTTGGTGTGAGAAAGCCTACGGCCTCTCTTGGCAGTTGGTTCCACCGTCATATTACTTTGACAGTTAAGAAGTTTTTCCTGGTGCCTAGCCTGGTTCTAGTTTCACATGAAATAAATTCAAAGTGTATTGTAAATATTCCTGCATGGACTGCATGGTGTCTTGTCTTTCTCAGGTCCAGACTCGCGCAGGTTCTTCCTCTTGTTACTTTGGATGCTTTTATTATTGGGTAATTGCTCTGCCTCATTTGCGGCCTTTACATATGGGTCAGACAACAATCTTACCCCATGTTTTTGTCTTCTGTCCATCCTTTTTTCACAAACAATTGTTAAAAAGGAAAATTCAGAATAAGTGCACATTGTCTTTGTGTTCTTCTGTACAAGGCTGTTAATTGTGATATTTTCACAGCATTGAGATCCAAGCTCCATACAGTGAGCTTTGCCATTCCTGCTTTACCACCACGTAACCTCGAGGGGGAGCTGTACTGTAGCAGAATAGCAGATTTACACAAGATAGTGCCATTTTCCCTGCTCTAATAACACCCTAATAAATAATTCACTGGGAAAACAGAAGTGAAACTGGGTGATCATTATATCATCCGGAGCCTGTAATAACCACAAGTAAAGAATCAGGGATGTACAATAAAGGCCTCATGTAGAAAAAGCTCTTTTGGTTAGGAGCACTGGGAGCTGCACCATCTGTATCTTTTCACTAGCCCTGTTATGTGTAAGGCACAGCGGTGCCATCTGGGCAGGACCTTGGGGCAAAAGTGTAGGCAGAGCTTGCATGTTACGTTTTGGAGTTAGTGAAATGCTTTACTATTGAAGGAGCATCTTCTTCCATGAGATCTTTCAGCCCAGAATCTAGTTACCTAACTAACCCACTGGGGGCAGGATCCATCAGTATCCCTAGGCTGACAGTAGTGAAGGATGTGATCCTTGCAGTGAAATCACATGACTTAGGGTTATATTCAAGGCAGGGGATATTAGTTAACCCAGTACTCCAACTTCATTTCAGATCAGGCAATTCTATCTCAATTCCAGCCTCACCATGAAATTCCAGTTTTACACAGTAAACTTCACTTCTATTTATGTATAGACATTGCTTTTGAATAACTGCCAGTGCTGGCTATTTTCCAGCCATGGTGTAATGATTCAGTACATTATTTAAAAAGTCCTTCCCTTACATGGTTCTTGCAAGTATAAGTCGTCTACTTGATGTAGTGACTATTCTGTCCAAACAAGGATTGTAAAGCTGAAATTAAAATTTGCAGAAATCTAGAGTTTGGGAATTCAGACATGACTTTCTAATTTCGGGTTCTCCCTCCCAACTCTGACAGAACTGTCTGTAGTGCTTGCCCCATCTTCCCCACAGCTCCGAAGCCAGAGGAGGCACTACAGGCTGCATGTGACGTGGACATGTGAAGCTCTTCCAGCAATTAGCACAGTGCAGGAGCTGGCATACATCTCGTAATGTCTCTCCTGTTGGTTACAATGGTGTATAATATTCATACACAACAACAACTAAACTCACTGAAACAAGAAGAAGAAGAAGAAACTATTTTCTCTTCCCTCCCTCTCTGCTCAGAGCAGCCTGACTGGGTTTCTGATGTAGCTGTTTGTGCACCTTTGCAAGTCCTGTCTTATGTTGGTGGTAGACTTGCCCTGTAAATGGTTAATTTAATGCTTGGACACCTTCCATCTTCCCCCACCCCCATCTAAAATCCATTAACCCAACAGCATTCATAATTGGCAATGTGGAAAATCAAATTAGGAGAACATAATCCTGCATCTTTGTAAGAAATCTGAGCTAGAAGAATCTTTCTCCTCCATTCTTTTCTGCTCAGGAGTACTAAAATTATTGAAATAACAGGAGGATTTTTTGGGTGAAAGGAGGTTATACCTGATTTAATTGGGCATGTAACCCTGCTGAAGACTATATACACTTGCCAAAATGCCAGCTTTTGAAGCAATCATTGTAGCCATACCTTTAACAGCATGTTGATCTGCAGATGTTATCAATCGACTGTTTATCTTGATGCTGTAAAAAGCCTCAGCTGCTGATTTCTGCACACCAAGCAGCTGTTAAAGGCTTAAGAGCCAACTGTTTTGTTTGTTTTTGGTCACTTGGCATACCTATATAAGCTACAGATGTGGCCTATTATTCTTAAAATATTCTCTGGGCATATGTCAATTGTAATTATGACCTGAGATGGTTTTCACTAAATTAAGAATCAATTTTGACATTCTCTTGGATGGTTACTCATCTGATGACAGTTAAGAGATGCATTGATGCTGACAGCTTGCTTGGTTACTTTGGCAGCAGCGTGGAGCTGAGGAGACACCTGGAGCTATTCCTTGAAGTCAGAGAAACTTGCAGGTGTTTACACCATCTATTGAAGAAAGAGGAGAGAAAGGAGGAGTCCTAAGGAAACAGCCCCTCTCCCGTGATTAAAAGGAGCAAACTTTGTCTTGACAGATTCCAGCTATAACCCTGCATGCTTCCTCTTTTATAGCTGTAGCCAAGTTGAGTTAGATCCTTTGAATATTAAACATGATAAAAGTTTACTCCACCTCCAACTTTCTGATGGCAAATAGCTAGATATTTGAATGCAATCCTTGCTCAGGGGGAAAAAATTCAAAACCATTCTGCTCTGATATTTATTCAGAGCTAAAAATAACACATGGACCCCACCTATTCTAAAGGCATGCTTTCATATCCGTAGTCAAAGCTGCAGTCAAGCCCATATTGTGCTGGACTGTTTGGCTTTGGGTGTACTGTGGAACCGACTTCAGTTGGAGATCTGGCCCAGAAGGTAGTTTTGAGAATCCTCCCTTCTAATGTGGCATTCTTTTGTTTCAATTGGCTTAGTCCTCCTACCACATTAAATGGGTGGGGTGAACCATTTTCAATATCTTCATTGTTCTACTCTTATAAGCAAACCCTTATATCCAACTTTCTTTTTAAGGCTGATGAAACCTCAACCAGAGTAAAGTCACTTAGTTTCCCTGGGATTAATAGAAGGGCTGAGAATGCACAGCTCTAGAAACAGAGAGCTGGTTACGGCGAACTTCACGCAACGTTAAATTGTTGTTCACATTCTGTCATGATTGTTTTCTTCTCAGATCCTAGCTGCACGTTGAGTCTATCTTGGATTCAATTACCCTGTACATAGACATGCACACAAGGTCTCTTTCTTCACCCCACTCCCCCATTTCATTCAATAGCAGATGGGATATTTCATGTGGAATAAATATTTGGAATGTGCCTGTGTGTTTATAACGTTTGCTGATACTGTAACTAGAGCACGGCTGGTCTCGACAGCGGCACCTGATGCTGATGAAAAAGTTTTCCATCACCTCATATGGGCCAAGCAACCGCAGCACAACAATTAGACCCGGCATTTGGGATCAGTAGCTATGTCTGCTTTGCGTCTGCTTGAAAAAAAATATTAATAACATAGAAGCAACTAACATTGTGCTTCATTGTCCCTCAGGAACCTGTTATTCTAGCAGAAGATGGAAAAAACTATGGCACTGGCTGAGTCAAGCGGAGCCAGGCTGGATGGCTTTTCAATTTGCAAGTTGTGGGGGTCACTCTGTGTACATGGAAGGTGGAAAGGGATGATTGGGAAACTAATTCCATACTGGGTCTTCCAAGGAAACTGGGCCTCTAAGGCATTAGTGTGATATTTCTCCACCACAAAGAGGTGGATATGGTACATGAGACTTCTTAATACTTTGGGGTTTTTCTGCCTTTAATTTTACCAAATACTTTCCTTGTGGGTGGGGGGAGAGAACATGCATGCATGCAAAATTTTACTGTGTAGCCTCCTTATAATACTTTTGAGGCAAGCACAACTAGAACTACTCCTTAAAGGCTGCAATCCTATATATGCTTACTTTGGAGTAGGCACACATGCAATTGCACTCTACATGCATCAAACACATTTGTGATGTGAAGAAATGTTCCTCTTTATCCCTTCCTTTGAACATGCTTCACTCTCACTTGGCTTCAATGTTTTGATCTGATGTTTTGTATCCAGGCTGTATGTTGCTCAATACTTCTGTTGTAAGGGAAGTAGCATCCAATGTGTGAACCTGTAATTAGATGTTGAACATTTGAAAGTGGCAGGCATACATTACCTACCAGGATCCACTGCTCATGTAATGGAGAAGTAAAAATTAGCCCTGGAAACTAGTGGAAACATCTGATTCTGGATTGGGACAGTCAGTGAAATTTCCTTCTGCAATCTCTCCATTCTGGAAAGTAGTCTCCTCTTGGTTCAGGTTGATTTTAGTACTGCTAGCTCCCCATTGCACTGGTAGTGAGTCCCACTGGTGTGCTGGCTGGCTTGGATCCTGCTTTGGGCTGGGAGGGCTGTGTTTTTAAATACTGAGCACTTCAGTGCAACTTCGGACAACCATGTGTCATTACATCAGGTAGGTTCACATATGTATGCACACTGTAAGAGTGCTCAAATGCTCCCCATGTCTTGGCTAACCATGATCCCAGACCCTGACATAACTGTGTATTCAGGGTTCCTGCTCATGCACAGAGGTTTCTGTACACATGCAGGGCTCTTTCACACTAATCCTGAATGTTGAGGGGCAGAATGAGCTTGTGGGTATGGTCCAATAAATGCACACATTGTTTCTAACTACCACCTCTGTGATTGTACTTCCTATTCGTGTTTATTTTGAATTTCAGCAAAACACAATGAAACAATTGGGGACAAAAAACAAATATTGAAAAAAAGAGAAACAAGCCCTCTCAATGCAATTAACACTGATGCATAAACATAAAAATAACCTTGATCCAGCTGTATCCGCTATATACATAAACTTCAACAAAGATAGACAAACTATTCACACACACATCTCCTTTTGAGAGTGGCACCTGAGTGTCATCCACTCAAATACTGAAAGCATTGTTAAGTCTTCAATGCACAGTGTTCTAGGAGCCGAGCATTTATCTTCTCATGTTGTGACTCATGAGAGTGTTCATCACTTGATTATGCAACATTTGAACCTTTCTGCACATCTAATGAATGTGCATGAAGGGAGGGGAGACAGGAAGCCTTCCTCAGACATGTATGGATTCACTAGAATGCCTGCACCAGGGACAGGCCATGGGGCTGTGTGCCCCTGGACACATTTGTTAGGACAGCACACCTCCTGCTTCTTCTGCTACGATGGGTTCATTAGCTTTTGTTCATAAGGTATGTGCTATTCTGTTAGAGTGTTGGACTGGGGACTGGTACCCATCCATCTATGAAGCTCACTGAGAGATGCTGGTCCAGTCACTCACTCTCAGCCTAACCTACCTCACAGGGTACTTGTCATGAGGATGAAATGGAGCTATGTAGGCTGCTGTAGGTTCCTCACAAGAAGAAAAAAGGTGCCAGTAAATGCATCACCATCATCATGTGCTCATCATTTCTTTCAGTTATTTATGGTTCTTTAGATGACAATATAACCCTCCTATTTCACCCCTGGTTTTTTTTTAAAGCACTTTCCTGGGATTTCTTTTAGAGTGGAGAAAAGAGCATGCTTTCTCAATTGTGTTATTTCTCACACAGCACCACCTACAGGTTATCTAGCAGAAAAGGAAACACCTGCAGCGATGAATCCAAATGTAGATTCAGTGCTAAGACATGTTCTTAATAGCACCCATTTGCACATTTATTCTATGCACAAATAATACATCAAAAGGTATTGAATACTAGAAGTTAAATGGGTGGGTGTCCCTGAAAACTATTATTCTCCCCTACTCCAAGAAAATGGTAATTGCAGGTACTTTCCATGGTGTTTGATATGTGATAATTTAGTCACAGATGAAGGCCACCACTCAAAGGAGACTCGTTGAGTGACATCCATGCAGATGTAAACAATCCTATGGGTATACACTGAGCTAGATTATTATTACACTGAGCTAGACTCTTATTTCCCCACTGACCTATCACAGCTTCTGAGGAGACTTGCCTTAGGGTGAACAAAAATAAGGGGTTTCACACTATAGCTGAATGATTGTAAAAAGTAAAGGTGGCATTTTAACTGTGAGTTACTTTGGGCCAAAGGTCTACTGATCAGTTTATAGATACACCAATAAAAGTTATATATATGGGTTGCTGGCTGCAGAAAGCTTGGTCTGCTCTCTGGGGGAGCTGTGGTGCAAGACCTTGCCAGGCAACTGACCCCCCCTCCCTTGTTCTTGACTCTGGCTTTGCTTCTGGTCCTGCTGTGCCTTGATAGTTTCTGTCCTGTGCTTGTTCCTGACTTTGCCGTACTGCATTATGCCAAGTGGATCTCCATCCATTCCACCACTCCTTGTCCTGCTGCTCCAGCCGCCTGAGGAATTGAGATCTGAGTGCTTTCCTGTTTTCTGACTAAATGACCTTTAGGTGGCACTGTGGAGAAACACAAATACACACATCAAAAAAGCCAGTTCTTTCACTTTTGAAATTTAATGATGGATTTCATTGCTAAAAAGTACTTGACACAGAAATGAAACTGGATAGTTACATTGTCTAAAGGACCATAAACATCCATGAGTAGGGTTTGATGGGAGCACTTTAAATCCATGTGTAGAAAAGCCCTCACTCAGAGGGGGTGCTTAAAACACCTATCAAACTTAAGGGCCACCCTTTTGCCCCCAGGTGCCTCATGCATCATGGGCAGTGGGCAAGGTCTGGGCTAATGGGGGGCTGGTGGATGGAGCTGGGTCAGTATCCTTCACACACCCAACAGACAAAGTCACACATTTACATGCTCACATGTGGAAGACACCTGTGGGGATGGAAGGGTTACCCTTGCCTTCTTTGTTCACTGTCTGCCCCAGCTAAATCATGTTGCAATCAGCCCATTAAGTAGCGGTTCAGCAGTCTAGCAGCACCACAATTTATAGTGGGGGAAGGAATGGTGGGGTAGCTTGGACATCTGGCAGTCTTCTCTGAAGGCCTCGAAGGACCACATGTGTTCTCTCCCTCCCACTCCCTGTGTGCATGTACATGCAAAGTGGCTTTTCCTCTTGCATTGGTGACAACTGAACTGAAAGAAGGAAAAAGAAAACATCAGACTGTTTTCTTCCTCATCAGTTGGCAATTATAGAACCAAATATGCTTTTTTCTTGGATTTCCTCCTCCAAGAATTAAAAATAATTAAAATAAAATCAGGAGGTTGGATAGAGACAACCATACTTCTTAGAAGTAGAAAGAAAACATAGAGTCAGTTTGATGTGGATTATAATGCAACTATAAAGAAAGAATCATATGAAATGAAACAGTTGGCTTTGATACATTTATGTTACCTGTGGTATAATATGGGAAATCTATTACTATTCTGGACAGAGTCATCCATTCTCATTCTCCCCCCCTTTGTTTTTTACACACATGCGCATGCACACACACGGGAGGGTGGGGGCTGTGTTCACACACAACACTAAACCATGTTGTGTGGTAACTGCGCAATATGGGGTGTAGGGTTTCCATGGATGGGTGGTTTCCATCTTCCTACATCTTTCCTCCTATCAGCATCCTATCCGTGCCCACAACCGATCATCGATTGCAGCACGCACTACTGTTACCTGTGCCGCTTGCCTCTTTCTCATCATCTCACATACTTCCCTCGGTGTGGGCTCTGCCAGCTGCCTTTCTGTGTTTTTCTGCTGCTCAGTGGAGCAACTGCTTATTCACTAGAGTTGTACTGTTGCTCTTGAATATCATTAGAGTGGTCCCTGCCACTGCTGCCTTCTTCTGTGCCAAAGTACAATCCCATCCACCCCCTCCCCCCGCACATGTGCCCAGGTTTCTCCATGCACAGGATCTGCACATGAGTCCAGGGGCTGCCTACCTCCTGCCGCCAGGAGGGCATCAGTGCAGGTGCCCTTGCCAGGGACAGGAGCAGTGAAATCCCGCTGGGCAGAGCTTCCGAGAGAGCGCATGTGAGCATCTGCCTGGGAGTTTTCCAGCTGGAAACAGTTTGAACAGTGCTGCGCAGCTGTGCAGGGGAACCTGGGACAGTGGGGCTTGTTGGCAGTCCTGAAGACTGTCAAGGATGAGGTAGAAGTGGTGTTGCATGCAGGAGGCAGAGCAGGAGACATGGGCTTCTTGGGATACCTGCCCTATTGGGAATGTCCCACACACTGCCTGTGTGTTCCTCGTGTGGGGCAGCTCTCCCAAGAGGGGACCAGAGCTTCTGCGCATAAAGCAAAGACAGTGCGCTCACCAAGCACTGGTTTAGCACAGTGCGGTAATCAGGCAGGAGTGCCATGGCCATCCCCATGGTTGCTACTGCTGGAGGAAGCATGACGTGATGCTCTGCCACTGCTGAAATTCTGAAGCTACATGTGCGCATCTGAAAGGAGCACATGGGAAAAAGAAAAAAGGGACATACAGCAGCCAGGCAGAAGCATCTCCTGTGACCACAGCCACTCTTTGTACAGAACTCTATGGCAGCCATGTGGAAGTGTGGATTCTTGGTTCACATGTGCAAACAAACCATGGTGAAGCATGGTAACTGTAGAACAGACCAGTGTTTCTCTGCAGGTTTCCATGGAGACCATCCTTACTATGCTTCAGCAGAGCTGCTGGGTTCAGACAGAATGATAAGCTGTGACACCAGTTTCCACTGTAGCTTGTTGTTATGTCTGAACCCAGCCAGTATTGTGGGGGATTCTTCCTGGATTCTGTAAAGCATAATGTTGCTTACTGTGGGCATGGAAAATATCAATTATAAACAGCACACTACAAACAAAAGGCACACATGGAACAAAATGTGTGCTGTGGATTATTTTAGATTTCTCATACAGCCTCCTTGGTGAGGCCTTTGGGCAAACAGGAAAATGAGACCAGTGTGGAGTTTGATTATTGAACTGCTTACAGTCTTTTCTACCTGATGGAAGATGGCAGAAAACAGAAGTCCAGCAAGCCCGTGGAACCCTGACTGCACCATAAATGTTACAGAACATGCTCCCAATGCTTGTTTACATTGGCTTATGGATTTAGTTCAGAGCTTTCCTGGGCAGTGTATGAGTCTTTTCATCCATTCCCCACAGAGAGAGATAAAAGAACATTGCAACTGCCATGCTGTGTCAGGCCCAGGACCCTCATCCTAGATGTCACCTGAACGGGTTGGAGTCTGTTTTCATTCCTCCTGTTTTAAACTGCTGATTTCTGATTTGTTGTTCACACTATTTTAACTATTTGCTAGTAATTTAGTATTAAATACGATAAACAAATTTCTTAGCTACTCTGAGCATTGAAACACTTGAAGATTAGGCTAGTGCAGTTGTATAGTTTTATTTTTAGCAAAATGACATCGGCTTTGGAATTTTTTTGCACACATTCTTATTTAGTAGCAGTAATAATACTAAAAATATTTATTAAGTATTATTTCCCCATCTGCCCACCTGAGCTCTCAAAGCAACATATGGTTACATAAAATACAATCAAATCAAAACAGAATAAAAACAACATGTTCTTTAAAAGAAGCCAAAACAATTTTAAAAGCCAAAGGCATGAAAAACTGCAGTTTCCACTGCTTGTCTAAAACCCAGTACAGATTAGGGTGGTAATTTCTGAATTACTGAAAAGCAAAAACGCATCATCAAAAAGGACAAAGGAGAAGACAGATTTGCCTCTAATTTGTATACACTAAATTATGTGTACAGATTTAATTTAGAAATAAATAGTATAAACATTTTTGATGTAAATAAATGCAAAACATTTTTTTTCCTGGAGTCCTTTCATATGCACCTAACAATGCTAACTTTTGTTCCAGAACAGAATTCCAAACATTTTACAGAAAGCTAATCCAAATGCAAATAAAAAACAATACAGGGGTCATTCCCAAGAAATGTCCCAATTCCTACCCAGATCCTGCTTTAAAATTTAAGCAATGTCTTGCAGAATCATCACTAAAGAATCATCACCACTAAAGAATCATTATCTCCATAAATTAAAAAATAAAACAGGGCATGTACAGTTCTATGGGAGAAGGTGAAAGTGCTGGATGGGTGGTGTGAGGCTGGAGAAGGTAGGAGAAAAGGGCCAAGGAAGAAGATTAGGAAGGGGAGTAAAGTGGAGGCTAAAGAAAGAAGGAAGAGACAGATTTGAGGGAAGGTTGAAGCAAGCCCTGGGCCCCTGAAAAGAAAATGGAGAAGAGGCTGTAGAGATTATAAGGCATTTGTCCTCCTTTCTCCACTTCGTAACCTTTCTGGTTTCTCTCCCTGGGGTAGGGACCTGGGACATCCCTTTCAAATCCCAACATGCATGCAAGTGTACATACTCATGTAGAGCACACATATGTGAAGGTTCAAGCAGAGCCGGCTAAGAAACCCCACATGAAGTACCAACTCTTGACCCACAAAGATCAAGAGGAGTCTTACTACATGCACTGCACAGATGCAAGCACACACAACCAGCATTGATCTTTTGTTTTTGTTGTTTTTGCATGCTGGGAGTTGTAGGCCTTTTTTTCTGTTTAAGTTCACATACGATTGCCCTCTTGACCCCATAGTTTAGGCACTGAATCTAGTAGGATCTGGCCAGTTGTGCCCACTCCCCATTGAGTATAAAGCTTGCAAGCTTGTTGTTGCTGGTTTGATTTTAACAGGCTCACAATGGGTTTGTATAGTTGGCATGTTGCCTGAACTCTAAGCTGCCTTTTTTGGCTATTTATTTATTTAAAGTATTTATATGCCGTCCTGTCGGGAAAGTCCCAGGATGGCTCACATAGATAATACACAATAAAATATAACATAAATAAAATTGACCCACACTGGCTGCAATAAAAACATATAGGTCATGATATTAACTTATTAAAATATTGCTGAAATAAAAAGGTCTTAACCTGGCGCTGAAAAACATATAACGACAGCGCCAGGCGGACCTCTCTGGGGAGCGCATTATATGGCAGAGGCACAGATCTTTCCTTCTAGCTTATCATTTGAGCAGAAATCTTTACTGAAGGTGTGAGTATTCAGGACGCATCCTCTTCTACCTTGAACAAATATGTCAGAGCCAGCAAAACAGGCAGCCATCGTTCAGACAAAGATGACTCCAAAGAGAGTCAATGATATATGCCTGTGCTTGGTTTCATCTCCATAAGGTGCACCAGGTACTGATGTTTGTTGGTTCACTTCCATACAGGAAAGCAGACTTTTAATGGTGGCAACTGTTTGCTTCTGGTTAGTGGAGCAGAGGAGTTGTCTTGGTCTGTGTGTAGGCAAGGAATCAGATGGCAGTGGATGTATGTGTGTATCTATGGGACTGGCTGGCCATTTCAGTTTAGCGTATCCTGTTAGCATGGAGGTTTGCTAGTTATTATATGTCTAGCAGAAAGGCTGTAGGTCTCAGCTGGGAGAATAGATGCTGCTTCAGCTGGAGATTGCACCAAAACAGACATGATGTGGGCGATAAGAACATAACAAGAACCCTGCTGGATCTGACCAGAGGTTCAGTATTTGGTCCACTCAGTAGACAACCAGCTCTCTGTGGAACCCACAATTAGGGCATAAGTGCAAAGCAAACTACCTCTGCTGCCCACTGACAGTTTTCACCTCCATGAATTTGTCCAGCCACCCTCTAAAGCCCTCCAAACTGATACTTGTGGTAGCAAATCCAATAGTTGAATTATATGCTATGCTAAGATCTTTTACTGTAAAGCAGCTGCAGGGTGGGGTGACACTCCTCTAATTTTGTCTGGAAAAAGAGTGTTGGCAGAGAAGGCATTGAAGAGAGGAATGTAAGAAGAGCCTTGTGGGACTAGACCAAAGGGCTACCTAGTCCAGCATTCTGTTTCTCACAGTGGTCAACCAGAAACCAGCAGGAAAACTTGCAAGTAGGACGTGGGCATAATAGCAACTTCCTACTCATGTTCCCTAGCAGCTTGTGTGCATATGGATACTGCTTTGATACTGAAGGTAATATATAGCCATCATGACTAGCATCATCAATAGCTTTTTATCCTCCACGGAGTGGTTAATCCCCTTTAAAAGTCATCCAAGTTGGTAGTAATCATTGCAAGCCTTTCTACATGAGACATTTATTTTGAACTAACAATTTCTCACTCACACTAGTTTGTGGGTGCTTTACATGATGTTGCCATTTTCCAGGGCCTCTCTCACTCTTTGCAATCATTTCTGATATTATCTGTGAAAAGGGACATGAACCCTCTATGTATTTGCTCAATTCTACTATATCACAGCACCACCTACAGGTTCTGTAATGGAAAACACAGAAAGGCAGAGAAGGAAACCTCTGAGGGGGGAAAAGGAGTAAAGGTGCTGAACATAATCCTGCAAAGAATCTGAAAGCAGAGAGTAAAGTGGCCATTTAAAATCCTGATGTAGAAAGGCCTTTAATTTTGTGAAAGCAAATTCCATAGTTGAAACAATACTCTGTGTGAAGAAGTGCTTCCTTTTGTCAGTCCTGGATCTCCTTCCAGTCAGGTTTCTTGGATGCCCAAAGGAGAAAACATCTCTTTGCCCACTTTTTCCACACCATGTGCATATTGTGGGCACCTCTATCATGCCACTTCTTGCTTGCTTCCCCTCTAAGCTAAATAGCCCTAACCTTTACATCATGTCCTCTCAGATGAGGTGCTCCAGCCACCGATCATTCGAACAACTAAGTTTTTAGTAGCACCTTAAAAATGAACAAATTTATTTTGGCATAAGCTTTCGTAGCCTATAGACCACTTCATGAAGTGTTACTGGGAGTTCCACTTACATATACAGTACTTATGACTGTAAACTATGAAGTCAAAAGGATATTAAACGCAGAACATGCCAACTGTGACAGTTTCATTATTAACGGTGTCCATTCAGAAAATGGTTGGATTGCCTTATTCTGCAACCTGCCCTGTCCTGAAAGTCCAGCTCCTGGAGCAGAAAGGACACAAGGCCTGCATCCTGACTCTTGTCTCTATAGCAGGCCAATAATAGCTTTGGTGGAGTGATTTCAGTTGGAGAAATGGTGGAGCAGAGGCAGTATTAGGGGGTGGTCTACTAGGGCTGGAGCTCCGAATCTGTTATTTGGGGCCCTGAATCTTTGCAAGATCACCTTCCCCACCACCCCTACTGTTTACAGGCACTGGCTGAAATAAAGGGACATGGGTCCTGTTGGTCTTTTCTGCATCTGATCCTCCAGATTAGCTGGCATTTCCCCTGCCTGGACTTTACCTCTCCCCTCTCCCCCTTTGAATCTTTCTGCCTGAGCTTTTTCCCCTGTAATCAAATGCCCTGCACTCCCCGGTCCATACATCCTTGTTTACAAAGAGGGGTGACCTTTTGAGCTCAATCCCTTTAAAGACGCACAGAAACCAGACTTCAGAGCACAAGCAAATTAATGTGTGCACATGTGTCCTTCCCCCCCCCCCCCCGATTTTTGCAATATCGAGCCCCACCCCTGTGGTAGAGACTGAAAATGTTACACCAATTCTTTCCCAGCATTGCTGTTCTGGTCAAAAAAAAAAAAAAAATCACAAATAATTACCCTGGTTGCTTTCAAGTCGCTGCCGTTGTTTTGATGTAAAAATGGAGATCTGGTCACAGCTTTCGTTCTTCGTACCTGTTTGGGTCCTCAGAGTGTGTGTGGATTGTGGCTGCTTTCCATGACACAAATAAAAGGCTCATGGATAACTAACTATTAGGTGAACTTGCATGTGTAAAGGATTCCTGTGTGGGAAAACGGGACTGGCAAAGGCACGAGTTGGCTGTGGTTGTTCAAAGGGCACATAAAGAGGTTGTGGCGGATGAAGGCATTTTCCTTTGGTTTCGACTAAGGCAGGCCATGTGTGTGTGTGTTGTTTCATTAGTGGGGTGGTCTTGGAAGGTGCTGTTGGCATATGTGATCCTGCATAGACTTTTCTCTATTAGTCTCCAAAGGAGCTAAAATCTGGGGGATAAGATGCTGAAGTAGCAGCCAAAGGCTGTAAAAGCTGAGGTTGAAAAGTAAAGGAAAAAGTGACAAGGGGAAAAGCGAGGTCTGCTCCACCTTGCAGGGTCTGTTCTGGAATGTGTTTGCATGCCAGGCTATGCAGTGCTGAGGAGTGTGTGTTAGCAGCAGTGTTGAGTTAGTAATATGAGCCCTATACAAATACCTCCAGGGCAGACAGGTCCATTTCAGGCTGTGTTTATTTAATAAAGAGCCAGTGAAGTAACTGCAATTTCATTGTCAATTTACTAATGCGTTACAGTTATGTTTCTTAACCTCATTGTTTGGGCTCAGAAGCCAGCAGTACCCGGCCAATTGCTTCCCCCTCACTCCCCGTTTGAGTGTAAAACATATTTTATTATGACTAGAATGTCTTCTATTTATCAAAAGCTGGGATTAAAGACCCTCACCAACTCTCCTCTATGTGCATACCCAATTAGGCCATTGGTTGGTTTATTAACCTACCGAAAGCCTCTTACTTTGAAATATTTTTGGGGAGTCATCTCTTCTCCACCGCAACTTCTTACATTTGAAAAGTCCATCTGGGAAGAATGAAACTGAAAAGAAAATAGAAGTAGAAAAAAGAATGATCTGTGTGCCCTTGTGGTGTGAGGAGGAGAGAAACTCTGATTTGAAATGATGTCCAGGAATACCAGTATATAAATGCATACTCAGGGCTTTCCCACAAATCCATCTTTTTCATGCAATCATTACACAGTTGTTACTTATTTGTTGCCTGACAGAGGAACCATCCAATACTGTGGTTGTGACAGCACAATGGCAATCACCAAACATCAGTTTTGTTCAGCATAGTTCAGATAATCCTATGCACTCGCAGCAGCAAAGTTGCAAAGAAATATGATTCTGCACTAAAGAAATAAAAATGAAGGCACATACTCAGACAAACCTCTGGCATCTGCAGTAACACCTCCAACACCCTCCTCACAATGCAGCATGGTGATGACACCCTTGTGTTACACATAGTTAAAAAGTGATACCCACCCCTTTCATGAATTTGCTTTAAAATTTTGTTCTAAATGTTATTTTAATTAGTTCCATAAAGGTTATGTGTAGTGTTACACATACCCATCCTGAAGGTTTTTAAAGCCAAAAGTTGTACATCTATTACATGTGTACTGGATATTACATGGTTGTCTTTGGATTGGACTGCTTGGCAAATGACAAAATGTACTTGGACCACTGAACTTTTATTTTCGTTTCTTTACTGTACAATAGCCAAAGCTATCCTGGCAGTTTACAATAATTCAGTAAATACAATATAACATTAAAACAGAGGAACCATCCTATACTGTGGTCTTCACTACAGAATTTAAACTTAATTTGAATAACCTAAATGACTAAGCCAAGTTAAAACACGAATACCTGTTAAACAGCAGACCCCATGAGCTGTTTAAATCTATTACATGCCTTGGTTTAGAGGGTAGCCTTAACCTGGTGCCAAAAAGTTGACTTGACACTGGGTGGGAGTGAAAGCAGAGGAGTTTGTTCCATAACTGGGAGGCTACCACTGAGAAGGCCCTCCTTTTTGCCACTGACTGAGTCTCTTGGAAGTAGCAGTTGGAGGAAGGCTCCAGCTTGCAGCTGGGGGAGATGTTCCATCAAGTATTGTCATCCCCAGTTTTGTACGACTTTATAGATTAAAACCAGGACTTCGTACTGGGCTTGGAAGCATATAGGCAGCCAATGCAAACGGATCAAAATTTGTATTTTCAATCCTCTTAGTTATAGTTATTGGTGTGGTTACTGCATTAGGACTTTTTCTGTCTAATTGATAGGATTCTGTCATTAGGCTTTAAAAATATTCTGTGTTCCATCCTTTATTTTGATATTGGCAAACTGGATTGTTAGGTTTACCAGAAGAAGTAAATTCAAGACAACAACAATGGGGAGTTTTTCTTTTTCCAACTGTAGAATGTTAAGACGTTTGGCTTTGAGTGTTTAGCATTGGTTAGTGTGCAGTTTTCTAGTGTTAAAATAAATCAAACAGTTGATAAAAGTTTGAAGCTGTGTTTTTGCTTCTATCCCCATGATGAAAAATGTCTTACTATTTCTACTAAAAGC
This sequence comes from Varanus komodoensis, assembly GCF_004798865.1. NCBI lineage: Eukaryota > Metazoa > Chordata > Lepidosauria > Squamata > Varanidae > Varanus > Varanus komodoensis. The sequence goes on from NW_025335268.1 coordinate 126,073,367, forward strand.
TCCTCCAACCAGTCATGTTACCATTTTAAATAATGGCATGTTTGTGTTCTTATAAATCTTCATTTAATCATTCAGGTGCCTGTCCATTTGTTTGCTTTCACCTGATATGTGGAACCTAAGTGTGAATTTTGCCATGGTGTGTAAAAGGCAAACATAAAAAGTATCTTCTGATACATTTGTGTGTGCATTCATTTGTATGTTCTCCTTTGCTTAGGAGTTACTATTTACAGAACTGCAGTTTAATTAACATGTGGGGCTTTACTGAAAAAAAAAAACAAGTTTAAGGTACAACCCTATATAGGACGTAAATGTCCCACTTAATTTAGATAAGTTTATTCCCATAAACTTATCTAAGGTAAAGGTATATAGGATTGCAGGCTTAGGAGAAGGGTGTGAAAATTAAAATTAATTTCTGAAATGCTTCCTTTCCATTGGATTGTCCATGTTTTTGCAACCTTACCTACCTGTTTAGGGTAACAACCCCCAGGTGACATAATTCTCAGACACTGCTTATTTAGGAACATTCCTTTTTCTCATGCATTTTTACATAGTAAGCTCTTACCTGGGGGTTTAAAACAGCGGAACGTTTCAGGTCACACAGAAGAAGAATTCCACTGTAACTGCACTTTCATCTCTGCACTCCTCTCTGTGCACGTGCCCCCAGAGGCCAGACACAGCACTGACAGCTGCCCTGCCCTACCTAACCTCCTCTGTGACCCACCCACTGCCTCTTCCCCGAAAAGCTTAAGCGCAGGCTTTGGACTCGAGACAGCAGCCGGGCAACCCTGCAACAGCTGGGAAAATGACACAGGAAGCCTGCAGAGGGGGATGAGGACTGACACAGCTTGGCTCACCTCAGGCCCTTCCAGTTGGACTTGCACCAGGCCCCTCCAGCAGGACGGAGGAGGCGTCTGTCCTTTTGTGCACTCATCCAAAGGGAGCGAAATGGGCTCTCAGAGACTGCATGAGCCAGGCTTGTTCTGCAATTAGAGGGGAGATCCCAGCTAATCCCCCTCTAAATTAGGGCTAATTCCCAGTGTAAAAACCTGTCAGCTGCTTGTTAACAGTTCCTTGGACCCTTGGCCAGTGGCAGAAGGAGCTGCAGCTGGACCTCTTTTTTAGAATGGGAGCATAAACATTAAACTTTACTAAGGCCGTATCTGCTGTGTTAATAATACAAAGCTTAAATACGATGGTTGTGGCTGGGGATACAGCAGTCATACTGGTGGCAGGGGGATATTTAATATTGAATTTGCTGCTTTTTTCCTGCAAACGTGGAAACTTTTAGACACAATCCCGGCTCTGTGTTTAAGTCATTAAAACATCTTTAAACATTTTCTGGTTTTAGTTTTCTTAGCAGCAGTCCTTTTCCTGGAATGTATTTTATTTTTCTTTTAAGTCTGCAATTTTTTTTAAAGCCCTTTGCATTTCCAACAGTTTTTTTTTTTAAGTGGAGGTGGTGGGGGGAAGTAACAGGGTGGGGAAAGCGAGAGAACAGGGCCCTTTCTGTGTTTTATTTCTAATCCACAGGAATCCATTTTAGCCTTTTATGGCTGCTGCACTTGCTGAGAGGATTTACATTCTCTGTATGTTATCTGCAACATCGCAAGCCATGGCTGAGAAACTGTTTCATACCTGGACTCAAAAACACACCAGAGTTTCTGGGAGGGGGAGGGGGAGCCAAGAGAGAAAGAGAAGAAAAGTACATGGGGTTGGGGGGGGGTGAAGAAAAAGCAAAGCCTTTTGCAGGACTTGCAGTGCAGGGAGTTCATGCCCCAGACAAACTGATGTCTAAATGTAGCGGGAAGGGAATTAGAGGAACCTTTGATTCCAGCAGTGTAGTGCAGTTCTAGTCTAGAGAACAATGTCTGTAAAGAGAAATAGGAATGCTGCATTCTTTCCATGATGAATCCTTGCTTTCAGCTGCATCTTTTGACTTCATTTGCTCACAGAAGAAGCTTGGCTTAATTACAGGAATAGCTGTCAGATGTGCTTTATTTTATAGAGTGCCAGCTCAAATCTTCAAACTTCACATCATCATTAGAACTGAATTGGTATTCCTTATTAGGCACTTCCCTAGAATATTGTGAGTGTTTCTCAGGGCCAGCTGAAGACATTGTGTGTTGCCCGAAGGAAAGTGCCCCTTTCCATGCCATGTACAGAAGCTGACTATCCTGGCAGCTGAATCTTACCTCCAGTGGTCTTGAGGACAGCAGGCTAGCTTCAGGGGAGGGGAGGGCACATGGCGTACACAGGTCTGTCCTCTCAGCATCTCTCTCTGCTGCTCCCAGTCCTCCAGCACCTCTCAGCTGAGGCAGGTGTCTCACTTGGACTAATGGCAAGAGCAAGGTGGACTGATGACCTGGCTTGGCATAAGGCAGCTTTTATGTGCCTAGAGTCTGCTGACCCAAAGATATGTATGCTTTCTATCACGTGAGCTTGCACAAATGTACAGTCATCCTCAGTGACCCTTCTCTGAAACTGAGGTTAGATGTACAGTGACCAAACAGAGGACCTTCTCAGTTTTGGTGCCACGTATATAAAATGCCCTCCCCACACTGGCACCCTCTCTGATGTATTTTCACTGTCAGGAAAAACAAACAAACTGTTTAAACCTGCCCAGGTGATCCAACATCTTGCATAGTTATATAAACTGCTTTTTGATGATTCAGCCTGGATTTACTGGGTTCTGCTCTTTCCTGTGTTTTATGTTGTTTTATTGTTAAGTCCCTTCATTTTTCTCTGGTTTCATTTTTTAACTGTATATTGTATCTAATTTATGCTGAAGGATGGAATATAAATTTCCTAAAATAAACGAACAAATCTTAACAGAAGCACAGCTCAGTACTATTTGGCATTTAGTGCCAACAGTGACTAAGTGTTGTGTATTTATGTATTACATTTATATCCTGCCTTTTAGACTACCAGGGACCTTCAGAGAGGTTGACAATTAGAATAATAAAATAATGCCAAAATAAAACAAGCACAGAAATTTTATACGAGTCATCTAGAACAGCAATAAAAACCAAATGCAAAGGCAAAGGCAGCATCAGGACACTTTTATGGCCTGGTTCACACATAATGCAAAATTATGGTGAGGTTTGTTGAAATCTGGTTTGCTGTTGCATCTAAATTCCTCCCCACAAACAAACCATGGTTTGTCAATCAACTATAAATCACAAATAGCATTCATTGTTTGCTGTAAAAGCTGATGAAGTCTGGCTTGTTTAAACCATCACTTGTTGCGATGTCTGAACCAAGAATCAGTGTTTAGTCCTGGTTGTTTGTGCTGCTGTCTGCCTTGAAATAGAGGCACCCAACAAGAATAGTCTGAGGAAAAATCCACTTTGAAGGCTAGCAAAAATGATGGAAGAGAAACAAATTAGGAATGGGTGGGATATAAATATAAAATAAAGAAATTCATGCTCATCAAGAGGATTCCTGGCTGAAGCAAAATGTTATGGAGAATAAAAATCATGACTTGGCATTATATATGAACACATAGCCTCAGTTCCAGTCCAAAATGTGTGAAGAGAGATTTTCACCAGTTAAAATAGGCTGATGTTTTAGGATTTTTTAAGAGCCCAGATTTAAAGTTAGGGTTTGCTGGAGATGTTAGTTCTCAGACCTGCTCTTTTAAATATATCGTAAATATATACAGGTTAAATTGATGAGTAATAAATTTGGTAATACTGACCATGTAAGGAATACAAACCTTTACAGACAATGGGGTTGCTTCTGCCAGCTGCCGCCGCCGCCAGACTGGGGCACATTGCCGAGGGAAGGGGGAGTTTTTTTTATTGTTTTTATAATTTTATTGTATTTTAATCTGTTTTAATTTGTTTTTATGGAGTCGTCCCTGGCCATGTCGACGTTTGTGTTTCCTGGGGAGCGTGGGGGCTACGCCATTGGGGTGGTCATGGTAATGGACGTAACAGCGGTGGGGGCTTAATGTGTCCACGTAGAAGAAGGAGGGACAGATGGTTGACACCTGTCCCTCCTTCTGGTTTTGCCCTCAGCCAGAGGGTTCCAGGTAGTCTTGTCAACTGCCCCTTGGGCCTGACGGTGCTGCTGTTCAATGCCAGGTCGGTCAACAATAAATCTTCCCTCATCCATGACTTGATTGTGGATGAGGGGGCCGACCTGGCTTGCATAACGGAAACCTGGGCGGGAGGGGGTGGATGTTGCTCTCTCTCAAATGTGCCCGCCTGGGTATCTGGTTCAGCACTGTTCACGCCCGGAGGGGAGGGGAGGGGGGTCGCTTTGGTTTACTTCCGGTCCCTTCGAGACCAGGGCTGGAGTGCCTCTACTTGGTGTTGGGTGACCGAGACAGATTGGGGATTCTGTTGGTGTACCGTGCACCCTTCTGCCCAACAGTCTCCCTGCCTGAGCTGACGGAGATCGTCTCGGACCTGGTGTTGAGGACCCCCAGGATGTTGGTTCTGGGGGACTTCAATCGCCATGCCAAGATTGGTCTGACCGGGGCGACTCAGGACTTCATGGCCTCCATGACGGCCATGGGGCTGTCTCAACATGTCACCGGCCCGACCCATGAACGTGGACACACTGGACCTGGTTTTCTCGACGGGGCAGGAAGAGGGTGGTCTGAGGGTGAGGAATTTATGTTTGACTCCCCTGTCATGGTCAGATCACTTCCTGGTGAGGTTTGTGCTTGAGAGCGACCTCTCCCTCTGCAAGGGTGCGGACCCGATTGTGTGGATCCGCCCCTGGAACCGGATGGATCCGGATGGATTCCTGAAGGCCCTGGGGGAGTTTCCGGCTGACAAGACGGGTGCTCCTGTCGAGGCTCTGGTCGAACTGTGGAACGGGGAGATGACCAGGGCTGTGGACACGATTGCTCCTAAGCATCCTCTCCCACTGGGCAGAGCCCACTCTTCCCCTTGGTATACACATGAATTGCGGGTGATGAAGCAGGTTGGGAGACAGCTAGAGCGTAGGTGGAGGAGATCACGGGATGAATCTGACCAAACACACTTGAGAGCCCATTATCGGGCCTATGCTGTGGCGGTGAGGGTGGCAAAAATGAGTTTCTTTTCCGTTTCCATTGCCTCCTCAAAATGCCGTCCAGCGGAGCTTTTTCGAGTGGTGCAAGGCCTGGTTTGTCCAGGTCCTAAGAAAGATCTGGTTCCACCTTCAAAGGCCTGCTGTGATGACTTTGCCATGCATTTCAGGGAGAAAATCGCTCAGATTCATCATGAGCTAGACTCCACTAGTGAATCAGAGGTTTCTGGGGAGACACCAATGCTGCCGTCTGGTCCAAAATTAATGGATGAATTTCAGTTATTGCGGCCTGATGATGTGGACAAGGTGCTTGGACGAGTACGTCCCACCACTTGCCTATTGGACCCTTGCCCATCTTGGTTAATAAATAATTCCAAGCACGGGATTGGGATCTGGATCTTGGAAGTGGTTAACGCTACTCTGAGGGAGGGTCGGGTGCCTGCCCCTTTAAAGGAGGCGATAGTCCAACCGGTCCTGAAGAAAGCGTCACTGGATCCAGAGATGGCCACTAATTATAGACCAGTGGCCAACATCCCGTTTCTGGGCAAGGTGTTGGAGTGGGTGGTGGTGGGACAACTCCAAGCACTCTTGGATGAAACTGATTATCTGGACCCATTTCAGTCTGGCTTCAGACCCGGGTACGGTACTGAATCTGCCTTGGTCGCCCTGTACGATGACTTGTGCAGGGAGAAGGACAGGGGGAGTGCGTCCCTGTTGCTTCTCCTGGACCTCTCAGCGGCTTTCGATACCATCGACCATGGTATCCTTCTGGATAGGCTAGTGGGATTGGGGGTTGGAGGCACTGCTTTGCAGTGGTTCCACTCCTATCTCAATGGCTGATTCCAGAAGGTGGTGCTGGGAGACTATGGCTCTGCACCATGGCAGCTATGCCATGGAGTACCGCAGGGGTCCATTTTGTCCCCTTTGCTATTTAACGTCTACATGAAACCGCTGGGAGAGGTCATCAGGAGGTGTGGGCTGCGGAATCGTCAGTACGCTGATGATACCCAGCT
>NW_025335268.1:126079501-126177788 GCF_004798865.1 Varanus komodoensis
TGACGGGGACTGGGCGTTATGTTCACATGACTCCAGTCCTCCGTCAGCTTCACTGGCTTCCCATTGAAGTCCAGGCCCAATTCAAGGTGTTGGTGATGACCTATAAAGCCCTAAATGGCTTGAGTCCTGGTTACCTGAAGGAGCGCTTACATCCATATACGCCCGCCCGCCCCTTGAGATCTGTGGGAGAGGCCCTTCTCCGGGAACCCTCCGTGAAAGAAATTAGGAGGGTAGGTACTCGGAGGAGGGCTTCCTCTGCGGTGGCGCCCAATCTATGGAATGCACTCCCCAGAGAGGTCCGCCTGGCGCCGTCGTTATTTGTTTTTTGGTGCCAGGCGAAGACCTTTTTATTTAAACGTCATTTCAATTGTTAATATTATTTGCTTATTTTATCTGGCCAGGGCGACTTATTTTATATTGTTAATTTTTTTTTATTTTTTTAATGTATTATATTTTAATTTATGTTGTGAGCCACCCCGAGGCTTCGGCGAATGGGCGGCATAGAAATGGTTTAAATAAATAAATAAATAAATAACAATCTGAGTATCAGAGGTGGAACCAGAAGCTGAGCCCAGTGGTTTCTGTAGACTTCACTGGGGCATATCTAACGTTAAAGAAACGGATATTTTAATTAACACTAAAATATTCTCCCAACCTTAATTCTTTTGACTTTTCTTTTTAAATAAAAAAATGGTATAGTGCTATAACACCATAATAGTATGTTGTTAATTTTTTGCAATATGGTGTTACACTGCTACAATTCTGTAATATGATGATTTAAAAAAAATGATTTTAAAAAACTCTCTCAGGCCACCATCATTTTAGCAACCTGGTTAAGGGTGGTGTCTGAAAGGAGTTATTTTAATTTAAAAAACACCTAATGTAAAAGGAATGCTAATATTTAAAAATCAATTAAAATACTCTGATCCCCAGTGATACAATGAATTTGTACTGAGCTGTGAATTTCACTTTCCAGATAAGTCAATGTCCATGTCAAAACCCCCTCCTGTAAAACACACACATGCAGGGACGGACACATGCACATGAACACATGCAGAGCGAGCGAGCGAGCGAGAGAGAGAGAATGAATGAATGACAATGATTGGCTGATGCTGCTGTGTGGATGCTATATAAATACTGAATGAAAGAAGCATGGCAATTCCATGGTAAATGCCTTCTGTGGAAGCAACCTGAGTATAATGTACCAAAAGCTAATAAGAAGATATTTTAATCTGGCAGTGAATTTACAGGAAGAGATTTCAATATAAGTAATATAAGCACATGTCCATGTGATGTTCTCTTGTATATATGGTGTTCTTTCCTTGCTCAATATGTGGGCTTATTTTCTGTGTGCATTTTTTGTGTAAGTGGAGTAGATTTCGAATGCACAAATGTGCTGTGCACATGATCTTTATATGAGACAACTTATTCTGTATGTCGCTTTGCAAATGTGCGTGGCTGCCAGCCATTTGGAGGCACCTTCACAGTGTGAAAACCAGAGCTAAGAAAGCGGAGCACATATTTACCCCATACATGTCCCTGCCTTGCACATCTTTCTATGGTGTGCATATTTGTCCTTTTTAAAACTTTCATCCCCCCAACCCGCTTCGCTCCTGACCTGACGGGCACCTTTTCCTAGCATCCAGCCTACGCTATGCCTTGTTCTCTCTTGAGAACGCAGGCAGAGAGGGTGGCACATCAGATGCCGCATTTCCTACCAAAGCCTTTGTTTGAAGGCCTCACAACAAATCAGCTGGGATGCAAGCAGACCCACCACACCCTTCTTTGCACAGTGTAAATTCTGGCTGGGTTTCTGCCTCCTGTCGTCTTCTCTCACTGGTGTCAGATTACTTTCTCCCTCCCTGTGAGTGAAACAACCCACCTGTGCCTGAGGGGCCTGTTTTGGATTCCTGGGAAACTTTAACCTCTATTAATACCACTAAATTATTTGTTCATATGGTAAAGCACTTATGTAAACTGATCTTCCATGCCCTCCCCTACCTGCCCCACTTGGAGGAGGTAGAGCCCTCGCACAGATGGCTCTACCTGCTCTCCAAAGGCTTTCAACCCCTCTGCGTTCTTCTGTGCTGCTGTTCTGTTTATTTTTTTTTTCAGCAAGACCAGAGGGTTGGGAATTTATAGGACTGGAGCAAGTAAGCAGAGCACTACCCCGACTTCTGAAGTTCCTGGGATGGCAGCAAATCGCTCTCCTTCCAACTGTTGAAAATGACCACAGGCAATCCCAAAGATCTACGGACCATCCCAGTTTAAATATCATCAATTTCTGCTTTTCCGCCTGTCTGCAGAGTCACACCTATGCAGTAGAATGGGTGCAACATACACTGGGTTTTGTTTTTTAAAGGCTGCACAAACAAACTTCAGTTTCTACCCTCCTCTCCTTAAGACAGGTGACTCTCACGAGCCATTTCAATGGTCAACATGTGTGGTAGCAGTTGCAGATCAAAGAAAAATCTGTTTTCAGTAGCAGCTTAGGAACACAGAGGATTCAGGCTGTAACCTATTTATTTATTTATTTATTTATTTATTTATCAAATTTGTATGCTGCTCCATAGCCAAAGGCTCTCTGGGTGGCTCACAGTGCTTCCCCCCTCCCCCCTCTATATATATGTGTGTGTGTGTGTTAAAAATAACAATAAGAAACCATAACACATAATAACACTAAAATACAATATAAATACAATCATATAAATAGGAAACATGAGGAAAATAAACACAATATAACCAATAACAGTAACCAATAAAACAATTAAACAGTTGAAAACAATAAAACAATGTATACACTTACCTGGAAGTAAGTGCTGCTAAATTCACTGGGCTTCCTTCTGAGCAGACATGTATAGGACTGCAGCATGTGAGTCTCTCAACTGAAGTAGGGGAAGTCATGATTTTTTGGGGGTGGGGGTGTTGCCTGAGCCAAGAAAAGAATAGGATTATACCTTCCATGTGTTTCAAAATAAACTCATCTTTCATCTTTTCTTCAAATGTCATGATTTCTTCAGCAATTGTGGGGAATGCTGAAAAAAATAAACAGGCAGACTATGCATGCTGACAAGTACTAATTTTCTCTCCTTCCCTCTTTGGGAAGAAAATGAAAGCTTATTCCTGAAAGTGAGCTCCACTCAAGGCTGGCTCTCCTCTGGTCTAAGGTGGAAGGCCTCCCTTCCATGCCCTCTTGTGTCAGGAAAGGTGATGGTTTTAGGTGATGGGCACATTTGGGATTTTGTGATACTGCCCTAGGTACCACCACAAAACGGTTAATCTGAGCATGACAAAGGGCAAGCGACCCCCTAAAAAGCCAAGGATAGGGTAGAGGTGGGGCCTGAAGCCTACCTACCACACTAAACGACTGTTCTGAACCCCCCAATTTTCAGCATCAGAAAAAACTTGGTTCATAGCAATCCCAGTTACCCAAAAGGAAACATGCTGATTAAAAAAATACTATGGGAAAGATAGGACATCTTGATGGGTGCCAAGGAAGGTGTCCAGATGGTGCACTTTTGCCTATTTCTAATCTAGTAATGGCTGAACACTATTTATTTAGGGATTTATATGCTGCCTTTGCCTTTCTAAATAAAAGTTCCCTCAAGGCTGCTCACAGTTAGCATAATAAAACATTTAAAACCAGTATCTAAAACTTTAACCAAAAGTTTCAGCATAAAACAATTGTAGTCAAACTAATAAAAATCATAAGCAGAAATAAATAACATTAACAATTCAACTCCTAATTTCAATAAAAGAGAAACTGTTTTCTTTAAAGCAAAGGGGGAGAGAGCCAACATACCTCCTCTGGGAGGGAATTCCATAAATGTGGGCCGACAATCAGGACCTCGCCACAGGAAGTGAAATCTTTTCTACTACAGGGGAATGGCTTTATCAAAAGCTAAAGAACTTTGATGGGTTGGGAGGAGAGGGTGTGTGTCAAAGACAGGTCTCTATGGCTTGTATAGATTATCAGGTGTGCATATTATCTCTCACTGATTTTAACACACATAAATGGGGCCTGAAATTTTGAAATTGTCCAGCAATCTTCACTTAACATGTGTTTTGAATTAAGCCCTGAGGAAGGTTTGTCATTTGGGGGAACAAACGTACAGAACCAAATCAATGGCTAAAGACCAACGCCACTAATCTGAGGGTTACTGAAAAGATTGCAATACTCACATAGATATTAATGGAGTCATTTTTTAAAAACACTGTCATTTTCATTTGGCTGGGAAGTAAGTACATCCCTCCCTTCCTGCAAGAAACATCAAAAATAGAAAATACACCAAGGTACAAGATGCATTTAATGATGTACAAAGAGTAGGGTCTTGAATGTAAATTGACCATATTTAAATAAGATGGTAAAGAATGCTTGAGTTCTCTAAATGGCTTCTCTCCCTCTCTCTCTGTCTTGAACTTCCAATCAAGGGCTGCCTGGGAGCAATTTGGTGTTGGAAATTGTTGCCACACGAACAGCTGAAGGCTGGCAGGGTCACCTGCCCCCTGTGTCACACCCTGCCATTTTAGATTAAGATATGCAAAGGCGACATGGCTGCGAACTTTCCCTTTGCTGTTGCAGCTGTGGCCATCCCCTTGGCTTTAACGAGAGGAAGGCGTAATTGGAGTCAACTGTTTGATTATGATAATTGCTACTGTCTGGGGGGAAGATGCATTCAAGGTCCACAGCTCGATCAATAATGCACCTTTTAGGGAGGCTGCTGCCAGTACCCAGGCAGATGGGTCTGGAGGGAAGCGGCTCTCCCTGGCCCCATACTGGCCTTTGACCTTAGGTTGACCACTTGCTCACTTCAGGATTTCTGCCGGTTGGAGAAAGGGTCAATAGGCTTCTGACCATTCCTTGGTTTTCTTGGATGATTCATCCTGAAGGATTTATCCCCTTAGAGGGAAAGGGTCTTCTTAAAATTTATCCCCTTGCTCGAAGCACAGAGGAAGATGCCATATATTTTCCATTGGGAAACCGACTGTTTTCATTGTGTTTCTCAGGAAAGCCTTGGTGGGAAAAAATCTTCCTCTTTATGTGTCCAGCTGGGTGGAGGGCCAGTTGGTTGGTTTGGGACTGAAGATATATAGGGCCCAGCTTTTTCATTGGCACCCAGTGTTTCTTTGTTAAGCATCATTTATGCCCTCACGGCAGCAGATATGCAATTTCTGTATTCAGGGCACAGTAATGGCTGGCCTGTGATATTTTGTTGCCAGAGATGAGCAGCAAATGGCTCCCTACCTCCAAATCACTAGGCATAGTCTCCAAAGCTGGTCAAGTTATTTTGGCACACCTCTCCCCAGCTCTGTAAAATAGAAAATGCAATCACAATGAATTAAATAGCTAACAAGTCACTGTGCTTCTGTGATACCCCAAAAGTGCTGCTGGAGGCAACCATCCTTGGATATAACCCAGCTGAGTAGGTTTTCAAAGGAGGAGACAGCAGACACAGCACCCAGCATCTTCATTTGGGAGCTCATTCCCAGACAGACATGATGACATGCTGTTGTGCTTTCCCTTTCTTCAACTTTTTAATTTTAATCCAAAGCAGCCTTGTGTGGAAACAAGTTCAGCTGGAGTGATGGAAGAAGAAGGGGTCCTTAATCCTTTCTCCTGCCATTTCCTCACTCAGAAGTGACCTCTCCAGCTGCTTTTCTTCCCTTGGAGGAAAAATATGAACCATATATTTTCCCTGAAGGAAGAAATAGATCTGGGAGCTATTCTTGTTATATATTTTATTGTTATTTTGCATTCTACTTTGTGCTTTATTATTGCAGTTAGCCACCTTGAGCACTATTTGGAGGAAAGGTGTGATACAAATTTCCCAAATAAATAAATGAACAGGAAAACATCTGGAAGGCAGAGGAATGCATGTCTCCCTTCCTCAGGCGGGTGTTAGTTGTGGGAAAGATACATTCAGTGGAGTGTCACTTATAGTTTGAATTTCTGTATCTCCCTGGGTTTATCTGCTTTCAGGACAAGTTTGATAAGATGTGTGAGAGGACTTTGACATCCTTCAGGAAGGGAAACAGTCAATTATCATAATTAATGGCTGTTTTCAGATGAAACTCTTATCAGGCCATTACCTTACTTCATTTACAAAATTTTACAGGTGAACTAAACATCATTGTTTTCCATTCATAATCCTCCCACATATTCCCATTGCTTTATCTGTCTTTTCTTTTACTGCAGAAAATCTGTTAAAGAGAAACAGAAGGCACAATACCTTTGAATTAATAACATGAGAACTCCATCCACCCAGAAGCATCCAACATTATTACTAGAATGGTTAGCTGATTTGCTTTAAGTCAGGGGTCTCAAACTGAACTTACCTGGGGGCCGCTGGGTGAGGCTGAGCCGCATCAAGTATTCCACCACCGCGGTGGGGGTGGGCCGCTCATCCCGTGTCCAGCCCGGGCGCCGCCGGCGCTTTGAAGGCCACAGGGCCCCTCCCCAGTGCCCCGCCCGTCCCGGCAATTGGCCCGTGGGCCGCGAGTTTGAGACCCCTGCTTTAAGTGTAAATCTTGAACAATCCCACAACAGGTGTTTTTACCATATGTTGATGATGGCAGGAATGCCTACAGGAGTATTCTGAATGTTGAGACCTCTAAATCATACTTTTCCAAAATAAGAAAAAAGGGTGGGGTAGGGGAGGACAGGTTGGTATTGAAGGACTGAGGTCAACATATAATGTTATCAGTGCTAAAATATAAAATTTTATAACTTTGGAATGTGCTAGAGGTGTAATCATATGCAAATTTAGACAGGAAGAAGGATGCTCAGAGTTGTAGGCCTTTTCCTGTCTAAACTTGCATAGGACTGCACTTAAATAGACTAATGGCATCCACTTCAGTGGGAATTTGGTATCCCTGGTTAACATGCCCCTTGTTATTCCATTCCAGCAGCCACCTGTAAATGAAATGGGATATAGTCCATGTTATTTTATTTCATAGTCCATGTCTTATTTATTTCCACCTTGAGGCACTGTAAAGGGTAGGATACAACATTTTAAAATAAATAAATATTTTATAGCAGAATAAATTTGTTCTGTATGTAAATTGCGGTTGTTCAGTGTCAGTTTGGTTTTTTTGTTTTACTTTGTTGTAAACCACCCAGAGAGCTTCAGCTATGGGTGATACAGAAATCGGATGATGATAATGATATTCTAATGCGTTCCCTCTTTGCCCCTAACCTATTTTATGCACAGGGATATTGGGAAGATTATTCCAATTTTGTGTAGTACAGCTACAACTTTGCATATTGAAAAGCCCTACTGAAGCAGTGTGTAGTATATTTGAAACACCTTAACTATTTCAGAATATGCCCCTGGGAGAGATGCTGGAGCACTGGGCTGTGGCAGACTTTGCAGTTGCTGGTCAATACGGAAGAGTCCAGCTCCACCCATCCACCCTGTGGTTTGGGGCTTGTCTCTTTGGCCATCTTTCCTCATAGATGGGATAAGAGGTATCCATGGAAAGAGTTAAGAACCAAGCATACCCTCAAGTTTTCTCCCACTTGTTTTTGACATCCTATTTATCTTCCTCCTGTCCTATAGGAGGGAAAGAGGAAGAGACAGCAGCACCAATGAAACTGCTCCATGTTTTGTGTTAAAGATACTGGCCTTGTATAGGTCCATTAGGCCATTTCCTGTTGATGGAACTTAGGTCATGCTAATTTGTGAGAAATAAAAAGTGATGCCTTAGTGCTGGCAAGTCCACATGTTCTACTCCATTCATTCATACATGAACATCAAACACATCAATACAATTGCTAGCAAAAATGGTGCATGATTGATCATGAGCTCTGACCCAACTCCCAACACAGAGCATGCAGCCTAGATCTAATTCACCTCTCTCTCCAAAGATGCTCCCCAAGTGAACTACTTTCTTTAAGTTTATTCACCTCCATATACCTGAATGTCTTTCTCTTCTGAAAAGGAAATTAAATTGTTACACTTGGAGAAATTGGCAGGGTAAGAGAAAAACCTTGCTCACTGAGAGAGATATTGCAGGAGGCTCAACTGGGAATCTAGCGGGAGGAGCTGAAGCTCAATGGTAGAATGCCTGCTTCGCATGCAGAAAGTCCCAGTTCAATCCCCTGAATCTGCAGGCTGGTGTAGCAAATATTTCTGCCTGAAACTCTGCAGACTCACTGCTAGTCAGTGGCAAGAGTGCCAGACTAGATGGACCAATGATCTAACTCAATATAAGGCAACTTCCTAAGTTGGGATGGAGGGACATGCACTGAAGCACTAAGTGGATCCCTCCATTACACATACCCTCAGCGATGGGGTGCTCAGCTAGTTACAAACCAGTCACTGAAATCAAAGGGATTCCACAGGCTCAAATCATGTCTCTGAGCCACACTGAGAGTTATATTACCGAAGAATGTCTTATAAACTGACTAAACAAAAAACAATTTACTTGCAGTTATTTTCTTCCCAATCAGTTGCCTTGATATACATTAAAATGTGTTGCAAGGTTGTATATAACACTGATTTATAGCTAGGGTTGTGTTTAACATTGATTTGTTCCAGGACTACCACTTCTATACTATTGAAGTATGGACCATAGCTCTGCAGCATAATAATTTGTTTGGCAGGGTGCAGGTGAAAACAGCCATTGTACAAGCTAGCCTACTTCACTTGGACATTGAGGACATTTGTGATAATGGCCAGCCTGATGGGCAAAACACATACAGCGGCCCTTGCAATTCATACATTAAGCTTAATAATGGTGGTGGCATGAAAGCATAACCATAGTCTAAAACAGACAAATCACAGTTGATGTGAAGTTTCTCCAAGTGTTTTGTCTGCAGTGTTTTTGTAAGAACTTGTAACAACCCTGTCCTTGCACTAATGAAAGTAGGTTGCCAGCAATGTTCTACTCAATAACTGGAAAATCCAATGCCCTTGGAGGGAGGGCTCATAACAGACCACATGTTTTGCATGAGGAAGGTCCCAAGTTCAAAAAGATCAGATTGCAGGTGATGGAATGTATTTCTTTGCCCTAGCAAAGCTTTTGGGGTCAGAGCACAAAGCACTGCACTGGACAGACAAACGGGTGGCAGCTTCCGATACTCCTATGATGACCCTATTGAATTGGCTGGATGCACAGAGGGATGTGCACCTCCAGTGTTGTTCTATACAGCTAATGTATAGAACTGTACAGCTAACCAGTGTTGTATGGGGATCCCTTTTAATAACAGTTTACATTTTGAATTAACAAATGCTGCAAATATATTTGCCTATTATATAACATCATACAATCTATTACGTATTAGTGGGAAGAGCACAGAGGTGATCTTTGTCTCTCTGTTCCTCCTGCCCTACAAGTTGGCTAGACAGCTGATTTCTGTTGTCTGGTTGTGGTTGTGGTGCTTCACGTGAGAAGGGAAGGAGGGTGTAGCAGTGCCACGATACCTCATGCCCTGGCAGACTCAGTCTCCTCCCTTCCCCAGTCCCTTTACTCCTTCTCTGGGATTGGTTTTATCGCCTTGGAGGAACAGCTGGTGTGGTTCTTTCTGAGCGGTCTACAAGGCTGGGGATTCAAGTGAGGATCAAGTGCAGATCCTCAGCTCTAATATCAGAGCTCTTTTCCAGCCTCAGATCTGGGAATCCAAAGCATCCTATGGCTCTAGATGCCCTCCAGGGGCATCACTCGTTGCTTATTCTCACAATGCATCTTTTCTTTTTCTGTGCAATGTGGTTCTCTGGGCTTTTCTGCTTCATGGGGTGTGTTGAGGAGAAATGTTAATGTTGCTGGATTAACATGTTATGAGATATTAAATGGTGACAGATCATGAGAGATGAGCCAATTGTGCCACATCCTTGGTCATGTAGACCAATTTGAAAGTCTAATCAGAGATAATGGGATTGCACTCACTGGCATTAAAGTTTGATAGCAGATCTGATGCATGTTATTTGTTATCATAAAATCTACAAATAATGTCATAAAAGGCTTTGTTTTGGTTACTTAGTTAAAAAAACACTCTGATAAAAGCTTGGGGATCCTAAACTGCTGCTGTGCCTCTGCTCATGGAACCTACTGTGGCACTTCCTAATGTAACCCGGGAAATGAACATAAACACTTGATTCCAATACAGAACAGGTGAGGATAGCTCTCTTCTGTGAGCTCCAATGTCCTGTACCATTCCAAAAATGAGCATTTTAGCTCATTTCTGCTTGCTTCAGGAACCAGGAGCTTCTCTTGTATAGTGGTGGCTCCCACTAGCATGTAGGAAGCCTTGGATGCATCTCCATGTTTGTTTGGTTTTAATTAAGAATTCGGATACCAAAAT
Source organism: Varanus komodoensis (assembly GCF_004798865.1). Lineage (NCBI taxonomy): Eukaryota > Metazoa > Chordata > Lepidosauria > Squamata > Varanidae > Varanus > Varanus komodoensis. Next base: position 126,089,805 of record NW_025335268.1, read on the forward strand.
TATATTAAAATATCAACTACCCAACTTTGTTCTTTTGCCATATTCTCTTTGATATGTTTTCCCAGAAATTCCTACAGAAGCCAAATAAGAAAGATTAGTACTCTAATAATATCCAGAAGAACTCTGTTTTGTGAGTATTGTTTCTTTGTTTATGTTTACTTAACTGCATGTCAGCCTTAAATTACCCAGTGGCACCATCTGAGTCATGGTCATGTAATGCAAATCCAGGATGGATTTATCATGGAAGCTTATTTCTGGCTCATAAGTCACCTGGACAGGTCATGGACTGTAGATTGCACTGTTTGACCCATGATGGGTTTTTGTGTTTTCTGAACCTAGATTAGCTCAGCTACAAACAAGCTGCATGGCAAAAACTGCTTGGCACTTTTGCAAAATGGTTAGTGGGCAGCTGCCATTGCCAGAAGCACCCCAAATGCCAATGTGGCAACTGAAGTTGGCTGGCAAAGGCTCTGCCACCATTGTTGCCGTAAGCCATTTCTAGCTTGCTGTGACACTTCTTTTTAAATACATCCTCCCTGATTGCACACATTGGGTAGTGCATCCTTCAGGTAGGTACTGGCCCAGGCTGCAAGCAGGTATTCTCCTCCTTTGCAAGGTTCTGACAGGTTGGACATAGCCTGACCTTTCAGACGCCTGCAAACTTGGGGAGATCATATGTGGCAAAAGGGGTTCATTTCCCCCTTTTTGTGATCCTCAACTTTCTTTGGGGGAGGTTAGGTGTCTTTGCTGGCCCTTTGTTTTGAAAGGGTGCCCTGAGACCAGCATTACAAAAACATTCAAAACTAGAATAATTGCTAGTTATTTTATAATAACTAAAATAATTGTGTCAGTGTCAGAGCCCTGTTTTTGAAGTGGCTTTGGAAGGGCTCAGTCATTTCTTTTTTTCCTTGGCAAAAAATTAAAAAAATAACCCCCTTTAAATCCCACTTTAAAAAACAGAACTCTGGGAGTGACAAGTTAGGAGAACTTTCAAGTGGCTTATTCCAGTCAAGGGAATTCTCCCAAAGGTTCTATCTTCTCAGGGACACTTGCAAAAGCTCAGGGACCCTTGGGGTATGTGATGACCCAATCCCTGGGGGAACCCTACTGGAAGGGAGGCAGGGTTGGCCCTAAAACACCTTTTCAACATGATCATTGGGGTTTTGAGAGGAGGGACCTCTGTGCCCCTGGGTTATCTGTACAATGAAAGCTGAGACAAGCCCCAGAACACAGGAATATCCCTCTCTGAACCCCAAAGATTCTTCCGCTAAGGTTCTTCTTAAATCCCTACCCTGGTTTGTTTGATTATTTAATGCGCTTTAAAGTGGGCTTTACAAAGTGCTACAGTGTGGATTTTTTTAGCATGTACACAATAAGTCTCTTGGAAAGTATGCATGCCCACAGTCAACCGTGTAGCCCTGCCATTGCCAGCCACCTCACTAATGCCCATGGAGACGAGGTGGGTCTTGCCACAGGGTGCCCGGGGATACTCACAGGAGAACCAAGGGGGAAGGAGAGGGGACATCCCATAGCGATCCTGAGTATTCGTTGGGTGTACTTTGGGTTGTTTGCCTTGCTTGGCCACCTGCTTCTGCCCACTCCTGCTTGTGTCCCCGTTGTAGGGATCTTTTTTTTCTCTTGTGAGAGCAACCTTAGGAGAAATTGACATTATTTGCAGTAGAGCTTTTACATCTGCAGTATTTAATCAATATTGTTTTATTGTGATTTGCTTTTATTGTTAGCTGTCCTGATAATATTCATACTTTAGGAATGACATATATACTCAAATAGTAACATTTCCTTCCAAAGACATGAAATCAAATTCTCCTAGTGTTGCTAAGGCTGGCTGAGAATTCAGTCACATCTCTGTCCAACTGATCATCTGACTTTAGAATGCCAACACACACACACACACACACACACCAGTTTCTAGTGACATCCTAGTAATGTCATAGTAATATTTTAGTAATGTATCTACACACTTAAGTTAAATTGTACTGAATATCCCACTTTGCTTTCTCTACAGAAACTTGCTAATAAGATGAAGTGTTTTAAAATCTGCTTTTTAAAATTTACAACAAGTGATGAGATCCTCTTGGGGCGTTCCCACTGTATACATATGGTGTTCATTTAGCAACAAGAACATTTTAAGGAAGTAAAAAAACTTATCCTTTTATGTGATGTTAGCCTCAAAACAGTTGATTCTGGAAAATACTGATACATTGTTGTCTTAGGATGTAGGGCAAACAACACATTGCACACTCGGGGATATAAGGGAGTGGAGAAGCAGTTTGTGTGTATTTATTTCAGTGAAAAACAGCCTCAGGGTAGCATTTTTTCACCCTCCTTCCAGACTAATGCACCCCCTCCCCACCAAGCTTGATCAGAGAGAATTCAGGAGTAAGGCCCATCTCTGACATTGATCTCATGCAGCTGAGCTTGCAGCCCTCTTCCCTACCTATCTGCTTGAGCCAGGCGCTCATCTTGAGCACAGAGATGGGCAAATTTATTAAAACAGTACCATCGATATTCCACAAATGGTCAAGCAACTTTAATTCTATCATCCAGCTCACTGAATTTTAATGTCACCATGCAAATGCTCATGCACAAGTGCACACAAGTGCAAGTGAATATACAAATCCTTTCCAAGAGTGAAAAGATAGTCTGCAAGTGTGCAGAATCTGTGCGATGTTGAAAAAGCTGATCTGCAGCAGTATTCTCAGGTCAGAGCCATGGAAATCCAAGGACATCTGAATCCACTGCAGATTTCTCTGACATCGCTACTGAAGGACTGGTTGTCTGGCCTCCAGAATGACTTCTGGGATTGAAGAAAAATATGCCTGAGTTTCTTGTCCCTCTTGATCCTCAGAGCCATCAGTGGAGCTTGCCACAGGGCTGACACTATAATTACAGTAGCAGTGCAGAAGCTCATCGCGGGGGGGGGGGGGGCACAGATGCCACAGGGCCAGGGCAGCAGGGACTGTTGCCTCCGCCCTTTCCCTGTGCTGTTCAGGCCAGCTGGTTGTCCTCCAGCAGAGAGGAAGTTCCTCACCTCAGGCAGCCCTGGCTTGCCAGATTCACCTGGAAGCCCTGGAAAAATCCTTGCGGTGGCATCAGGCAGAGCTTTCTCCCTTTCACCCTTTGAGGCCTCTCTGAAGGTTTGTGCAACACTCAGGGGAGAAAGGCCTCAAGTGGAGATGGCCCAGAGCCCAGAGGGTGCTTGCTCTGCAATGCCATGCCCTTCATTTAATTTCAAGGATCCTACGGCAGTTCGGGTAATCCAGTTCCTGTGGGTATTTCCTCCCCTCTCCACCGAGAGCAGAAATTTGCCTCCAAGGCCTGACACGGGCTATGGGATTAGCTTGGCTCAGAGGGTGTGCATTTGATGGTGTACACCATTTGAGTCTCACTTTAGGGCTTCTGCATGCACAGCCCTTGGTCCCTGCTGGTTTTACAGGATATTTTTGTAGAATCTTTCCCTCCAAACCAAGGTCTTGTTGCTGCTGCTGCACACCTAGAACCCCCAAAGGCCCTCTCCTTCCACACACTATACCAGCCTCCCCCAATTTGCAGATGTGTTGGTCCATAACACATATAATTGGGGCATTGTGGTTCAACATATATGGAAGCCATAGGTTGGAGAAGGCTGCACTGACACCCACTGCATCTTCCTACCACAGGCTTGGCTTTCCAGTTTCCAGCTGAAAACTCGATTGCATTTTGCACACAACAAGATGGAATACACTGGTTAGATTCAGAAAATCATGATAATAGTAGGTGCTGGTATCATACAGTGGCCTGATGGTTTCCCTGCATGATAATTCTTCATTCAGTAGTCAGAACATATATTTGAGGAATGAAGAAATAAAATTACACGATCCACATGTGCATTTTTTTCTGTTCCAAAGTGCAGCCACAAGTGTGCTTAAGGTTGACTGGAGGAACAAAGGGAATGGAAGGATGCTGAGCTCTTTCCCCTCCTGTTGTGATTCAGTTGAAAACTGCTCCCCACAAATGGTGCTTCCAACCAGGGGCTTGAGAGGGTAAGTAACCACAGCAGCCCTTTTCCTCATCATTCCTTGACTTAAACTAGCAGCCTGCTGAGGTTTCTTTGCACTTCTAAAAACGTTGGGAAGCTGTAACATGCATGCCTGCTGCCAGAGGTAGCATATAGTCCTGGAACTGTTAAAATCCTCGGAAGCACTCATCACATCTAGTTTTCCAAACCGAAAGCCCAGACTTCCAACGTGAAGAGGTAATAATATAGCAGACAGAAAGGACTCTTGTGTAATAACACTGGACTTTTCTACACAGGACTTTAATTGGCTGTTAATCCACTTTCTCTACTTTCATTTTCATAACAGGTTCTGAGTGCTACAAGGAGTGCTTCCTTTTCTACTTTTTGACTACATTCCCTCTAGGTGGTACCAGGAGTAGAGGCATACCGCAATTACACAAGGGGAAATCATACTTCCTTTTACCTTCACAATTAAATACTACAATCTTCCTGCTCTTTAAAAAGTTTGCCAAAAGTGCTGGTTAGACACAGAAGTGTAGCTGGAAGGTCATAACATTTGTTGGGTTCACATGCCACAGCAAACAACTCTGTGCAGTTTCCACGGTAGGCAGATTTTTGCCAAGTAAGCTGATCATGTGGTTCTCACAGCAAGCATTTCCATGATCCCTGCTCCATTCATGCCATGCATCCCAGCAGCCCCTGTGAGCTAACTTTCTTTCCTTACTCTATTGCTCCCTATGCACCTCAGCAGGCACATTCTGATTGATCTGCTGCAGTTATAAGGCAGGTTTTCTGTCTTCTTCCTTCCAAGTATACCTGCATCTCTGCAACTCTTTCTAGCCCCTCTAGCCCTAAAGACATTTTAATTAAATCACAATAAACAACTTTTCTGTGATTCCTCCTTCTCCTTCCATGCATTTACCCGTTTCCTCCCTGCTTTTGAAATAAACAGGGAGACAGGCACATTGCTTGGCCAGTAAGAAAAAAGTGGTGCTGTGGTTCTGTAGGTAGTAAAGCTCATATGCCCAGAGCATCCCCCTCCACTGCTGTTCTTTCCACAGGATTCTATGGTATTTCCATACCAGTCATGGTAAAATAAGAACCTGGGTCTAGATGACTGGAGAAGCCGTGGTGAAGCATAGAAATCTTAGAACAGATTGTTGATTCTCCCTGTGGTTTTGGGAAACTAAAGGTACCATGCAAAAATGCCATGAGTGGGTCCGGACTCCACAACAGACCAACAAGGGAAGAAATCATCATGGCTTCATGATGAAGAAATTGTATTGTGCAATTGTTATTGTACAATTGCACAATAACCTGTAAACAACTGCGAGTAGGGAATGAGTGCTCAATAAATGCACACATGTAGGAAAGCCCAAGGTGAAGAACAGGTGTTCATTGTCTTTACTTCTTATCATTCTCTCTGCTTTCTTGCTGCAGGCTAGTTGCCAAAGGTGTAGCCAGCATCTTTGCCCACTCTTTCTTCACTCAGTACACTGACCACTCTATCATGCACGCATTGTGAAGCAGGGGTGTTCTGTGGAACAGAGGTCAAATACTTCTCAACAACCAGATTAAAAAGGAAAGCAATTTTAAGAGAAAGGGAGAAGGAACCTTGTTTTCAAAAAGCAAGAAAAGAGGAAAAGAAACAGCATCAAATAATAATACAAAACCCACCCTTTTTCTTTTCTATACTGAATGTATGCTGGTGCGGTGCTTAGGGGATTAATCTCTTAAAAAATAAGTGCCATGTGAGTAGACAGGCAGTGATTAAGGTTTTAACTGATCAGTCTGCATCTGACAGTGAACCAGCTATTATCTTAACGGAATCAAACGAACATTCAGAGCCTCTGCTCAGCCCCAAACATGAAAGGAGATGTCATCCGCTGGCAGTTGGCAAGCCGCAAAGGGAGAAGGAAAGGGAGAGAGAGAGGAGGAGGGAAGGCAAAGCAGGATGAGAAGCAGCAATTGAGTGGGAAAGGTAGCCAGGCAGAGAGGAACTCTGGGTTGCGTGGGGAGGGGGCAGAGAACGGAGATGGGCAGAATTTGCGGGCTGGAATGCCAGAGCCAGAACGCCCAAAGAGGATTTCCCTGCCTTTATACTCAGTGGTGCAGCTAGATAATTTTAGACTCTGGATGTAATGATCTTATTGTGAGGTGGGGCGTTTAGATGATAATGTGTATTACTTCACTTCCTTTAAAATGCGATAAGCTGGCCCTGCTGTGTTTGTTGGCTCTCTTGTCCATTCTTCTGAGTGGGGCCCTGGACATCTGGTCTGATGTCTGGCACTAACTGCTTCCGTTTCACCTGTGAACAGGTTCAAAATGACTAAATTCAACGATCCTTTAATATTAGGGAAAAATGGATAGAAGACACTTGGCACCAATGTATCGCTTCTGCTGTTCCTTTATCACCAATTGTTTTATGTTCCAGAAACTATATATATTCAGAAGAGGGGGGAAAGAAAGGGAGGCGTTTTTTAAGAAAAAAAACACAAACTAGAGGAAAACAAAGGTTTAAAATGTGTATTTGACACCTTAGGTATATTGGAACATTGATGCTATTTCTCAGTCATGGCAATAGGACCAGAACAAATACAAAAGCAGACCAAACAAGCACAGTGCTACTAATGAGTTATCTGCTGTTTAAGTAGCCAGTTCCATATTCCTTGTGATTTACCATCCTCCGGTGAAACACAGTGCAGGAATCCTTGCCTCCTTGGCCTTTCCCACACTCATGGGAGCACCCGCTGCCACCGCCTCCTTTAAACCAGGGAGGTCTGGCACTCTTGAACCTGAGGTCGAAGATGAGAAGGAAAGAAAGAATGGCCTTCAGGCCAGGGGAAGAAACCAGGGCAACAGTGCTCTTAAAAGTGATAAAAGGGCTTTATCTAGAAGCACTTAAACAAAAACCCACAAGGGCCAAGAGTGGAGGCTCTGTCAAGTATCAGCCATGGCCATAGGGGAAACCGCAAATCCTTGACACAATAAAAAGGCACTTTCTTTATACCGAGCAATTGGTGGAAACAGAACAGTCTGCTGTAGGGTCAGACAAGCTGTAGCAAGCTATCACTGCTGCCTTACCTTGGCTGTGAGCTTCTAATTCACATGAGCCACTTAGCAATAGTGGAGTCTGGAGGGCAGAAGTCAGTTGGCATTGTTGGTGAGCTGCAGATGTGCAAGAGAATGGTGAGAGCCCACTCCAAGGCCATGATTGCTTTTCTCTTTCCTTGGCTTCTTGTTCAGTCTCTGTATGCATTGGTGGTTGTTTGTCTTATTTTAACAGCAAGCTCTTCTGTGCAGAAACGGCACATTCTGTGCCTTGGCTAATAGAAAAGCTAAACCTGGGCTCTTGATTGATGAAAAGTATTATTGGTATTTCTTATGTTCAACTGGCTGATCAGGTATGAGAAGAATAAAGTCCAGATTCCCGGAATGACATCTTCACCTGGCTTGCCTATATTATTTCTTTTAACATTTCACGAGACTGACATTAGTTTACAGCACCAGAGTTTAAACAAGTTTACTCTTTTGTCCATTCTTTCTCTTTTCCCCAGTGCTGTGGCATTGCCCATGAGGTAGTGATAAGAAGAGAAGAAGGAGAGTCCTGTCTAGTCCAGTGTTCCTTTTCCACATTGTTTAAGCAGATGCCTGATAGGGTGTCCATAAGCAGGGCATGAATGCTCTGGAACCCTCCTATTCACATTAACAAGCAACTGGTCTTGAGACTTACTCTGGTGCTGAAGCTAAACATAGCCACCATGACCACTAGCCATCGATAACCTTATTTTTATGCATTTGTCTAATGCCTTTGAAAGGCATCCAAGTTGGCAGTCATCAACACATCTTGTGGTGGTGAACTCATAGTTTTACCACACTGTGTGAAGAAGCACTCTGTTTGTTTATTCTGTGCAGCTGCTATGAATAGAACAGCCTGATGTACGGTCAGACAGAGTATGGCCACCTTACCTTGGCTGTATGCTTCTAAGTCACACGAGGCACTATTCTAAAGTCTTCATCAAAAAGGCAGGTATTGAAATGGGGATCCCTGCAGCCCAGTCTAGCCATGGAAGTGTCTGGGTTGCTCTAAATATAATGCCAAACCATGATTTGCCCTGATCATGGATTAGACGGTAAACCATAATTTGTGTTCCAGGCATCCAGGAAAATGATAGTTTGTATGTTCCCCTTTCTTTAGTCTTTCTTTAGGAAAACGACATGCTATATTAAGCAAACTATTTAAAAATGCAATTAGGAGCTGCCACTTCTTTTTCATAACAAAATGCAGCTGTATTATCCTGAGTCAGGAGGCAAACATGACATGGGAGGGAGGACTTAATTCTTTCTCCATGTATTTTTTTTCCACTACAAAAAGCAATCACAGGTGGATTTCAGGGATAAGGGGGCTTGAAGGTGTCGGAGAAGCCAAGAGCAAGAAGGCCAGACTCTTTCCCTAGGCTAGTATTCTAGCAGGGTCACCCAAGGCAGAATGGTCAAAGCTGAAACACTAGACTAAGATGCATCCACTCTCTTCAGGAGGGATGGCCACATAGCAGAAGGGAGTGAAGATCTCTGATGCTGAGGGGCAGTGACAGGCAGCAGCAGTAGTTGAAGGTGACAAGGAGGATGATCTTTCACAGACAATAGCATCCAAGCTCTCTCTCATTAGGACACTGTAGAAGACAGCAGTGGTAAACCATCTCTGAATATTTCTTACTGTGAAAACCTTTATGGTGAAATGATCCAAAATGAAAAAGAGATCATGCCAGAAAATGAGACTTACAGGTCAGAAGGCATTCAACCTGGGGAACAGCAAAGGACAAGTATCTCTAGTGCTGTTGCTAATGACCCAGCTATTTCAAAGCCAAAGGGAAGTCTAGAGGCCAGCATGCACAAAGGCAAAAGGAAAGTCCTATCATGTACAACCCATACAACTGGAACATGGTGAGAAGTATGAATTAAGGCAAACCAGTCACCTCACCTGAACAACAACATTACTTAATTGAAAAAAAATACACAAAAGGGCAATTAAAATGATCCTGTGGCTGGAGCAACTCCCCTATGAGGAGCAAAAACTGAGAATGTTCAGCTTAGAAAAAAGGTGAGTAAGGGGAGACATGATATTACATACGGTGTGGAGAAAATGGTGAGGGAGACCTTTGAAGCTGACCAAGGGAAGATTTAGGAGAGACAAGAGAAATTACTTCAGTGCCGTGGGAAGGAGTGATGGCCACACATCTAGATGGCTTTAAAAAGAGACTGGATGGGTTCATGGGAGTAGAAACTATCTGTGGTTACTAGCATTACTGGCTATGTGCTACCTCCTTCTCCAGAGATGGCATGCCTGCATGTACCAGTGGATGAGGCGCTTGGGCAGGCAGAGGTCTTGCTCCCACCCTGTTTGGGCAATCCTGTGGACGGTGGGTTGCCACACCATGTGTACGGAGTGTTGGACGAGATGGACCTTTGCTCTGATTCAGGATGGCTTTCTTGTGCTTTTGTGATCTTATGAAACCATAAACTAAGAAATTGAACAGTTAAATCTTGCAGTAGCTGTTGTGACTGAATTAAAGTGGACTTACAGTCAGTCAAACAAAAGTCTACATGCTCAGAAGAAATGGAGTGGCTCTAATACTGAAGCAAAATGTAACGCAGGCCGCAAGGGGCTATAATGCAAAGCACAACCAGATAATGTCAGAAAAGCTATCAGCATAATCACCATTCAAGTCTTTGTTCCAACAACAGTTACTGAGGAAGGAGAAATTAAAAACTTTTACACAATTGTCCAAGATATTGATAACACATACCAAAACAAGACATGCTAATAGTCATGGGTGATAGGAATGAAAATGTAGGAAACAAAAGCAGAATCAAATGTTGTGAAAGAATTTGGCCTAAGGGGCAGAAACAAACATTTCATAGAATTCTAGGAAGCCAACAATCTCTTTATTTCAAATACATACTTTAAAAAACTGATCAGATCACTGTACACATGGTTATCACGAGATGTCAATATAGAAATAAAACAGACTCTGCAATTAGAAGTAGAAGATGGAAAAGCTGTATTTTTGCTACCAAAACAAGGCCACAGATTATGGTAGTGTCTATGAATTCTTCACACAAAAGAATCAGAGTAAAGTTTAAAAACATCACTAACAGATGCATAGTGCCAGTATACAGTTTAAATAGCATTTCTGAAGAATGTAAAGTCCACATAAAGAACAGATTTGCATTGCTGAACTGACAGAGGAAAATACTATCTGAACAGGGTAAAATAAAGAGAAGATGAAAACAAAATGTGGAAGAATGCTAGAGGTGAGATAAAAGGATGACAGACTCCTTCAAAGAGGAATCCTATGAGGAAGAATATTCAATATTAGAAAGTGAAGTGCCAGCTGCTCTGAAATCACATGGAAGGACTTGGAATAGATAGAGTACTAATACAGCTATTCCAAGTTGCAGGGACTGAATTGGTCCAAATCCCAACAAAACCGTGCCAACAAGTATTTCAAACAAAACCATGACCAACTGTCTAGAAATGTTCATTATATATGCCCCAAGGAAGCAGATGCCAAGGAGTGCAGATATAGGAGTATCACACTAATTTCCCAAGCAAGCAAAGTGGTGCTTAAGATGTTGCAAAAAAGAATTCTATACCATATGAGAAAGAAATGCCTGACATTCAAGCTGGATTCCAAAAGGAAAAAACACTTGATTACATTGCAAATACATGTTGATTACTAGAGAGCATCAAAGAATTTCATCAGTCTATGCTTTACAGACTACAGTAAAGCCTTTGACAATGTGAATTATGAGAAGCTATCAATGAAAGAAATAAGGGTTCCTCAGCACTTGATTGTCCTGATTTGTAACCTGCATAATGGACAAAAAGCTACTGTTCAGACAGAACATGGAAAAAAATAATAATTCCCTAAAAGGAAAAAGGGGCAGAAAAGGGTGTATTTTATCTCCCTACCTGTTAAATCTGTATACAGAACATATTCATAAGGAAAGCTGGATTGGGATCAGAAGAAGAGTGAAAATTGGTGGAAGAGTTAGGGAATTGGTGGAAGGTAATTTAAGTTATCATATTACTAGCAGAAGGCAAGTGGGTCCTAGATCAAATAAACCCACTATGTTCCTTGGAAGCAAAACATGATGAAACTGAAGCTGTTATACTTCAGCCATATCATAAGGCAAGACTTGCACAGATGGGAAACCCATTCAGATAGTCTGCCTCAGGAGACTGATGGAATCCAGTGAATTTCTGAATGCCAGTGGGCATTTTCCAGTGGAAGGAGTTGATGATCCAAGTGAGGCCTTAGCTTCACTGTGGAACAATGCGATACAGATAGCCATAGGCTTGCTTGCCTCTCAGCTCCCTCTCTACGCTGTTGAGCATAGTTTGTTCCTTGATATATGGGAGAAGTGCAATCAGCAAAAGAGGTTGGACATCAGAGCACAAAAGGCATAAGACTTGAAGCAAAGACAACTGTGCATACCTAAAGCACAGAACTGTGCTTTCTACACAGCTGTGTAGACTATGCAATAGGCAAGATTCGTTGCCCTCATTGTATGCTCGAGAGCATTTTTGTGAACACTCTCCCCATTGAATTGAGCTGTTGGGAGCCAAGCTCCTGTCATGCACACTTCCTGGCAAGGTGTCTGATGTCCAGTTAGCTCAACTCTTGTCAAGGCATGACAGGATGCCTTGTGGGATCCATTTCTGTGGCCTGGTGAGGTAGACAAAGTGATTGCAGCAATATGACTGATCCTGCACTTTCTTGATCTTTTTCCTCTTCAGCAGACTCAGATGAAACTTTGGAAACATAGGTTCCAAAACGGTTTTAAAGCATAACATGTCACAACACTGTACAAACCAAAGAGGCCTTCTACTAGAGTGGAGGGAGAAGCTTCTGCTCATGTAATGAGCTGAACCCAAATGGAAAGTTTCCCTCCTTCCCTCCCTTTCAGAGATGCTTCTGACGCCACCCTCAAGGTGGCTCTTGCTGCTTGCCAGCTAGCAGGTGGCAATGCCAGATGCTTTGTAATCGGCCTGCTTGTTTTGCCTGTTGTCTTCTGACAGGGCCAAGGAACTCCCTCTAAATCACCTTCCCCCACCTCTGAAATGCCTCCCTCCCTTTCCAAGGTGGGCTAGTCTCCACGCTTTCCACTCCATGCTCATCCTCACTAACCATGAAACTGCCTAGCTGTCTACCCACCTCTGCTCCTAGGCCTTCTCCTGGAAATTGGACAACCCTTTCTGAGCAGAGCGAATTGTGCAAGAGCTGGTCCCTCTCTCTACACACCCGGTCTCAAATACCCCTTTCATAGGAAAGGTGTTTGAAAGGTTGTAGTGGAGCAAATGCAGGCACTCTGATTACCTGGGCTTATTCCAGTCTGGCTTTTGACCTGGTGATGGAACCGAATCAGCTTTGGTCATCCCAGTGGATGGCTTTATTGGGAGAGGAATGTGGGGGGCGGGGGATATGACCCTTTTGTCACCAATGTTTTTCTACCTCTAAATGACACCACTGGGAGTGTTCCTTAGGGGATTTGAAGCCAAGTGTATTCAGTATGCTAATGACACACATTTTGATCTCACATATTTCTAGCTGTGACATCTTCATCAGGTGGGGCTCTGCAAGTCCTAGAGCAGTACCGAGACTCACTGAGAGGTTGGATGAAGACAATAAAGTCAACCTGAAACCTGGCACCTCAGAAGAGTCTGAGATATATGCTTATTGCTTGTTCTTGATGGGGTAGCATTCTCTTTGAAAGATCAGATACATAGTCTGGGGGAGTCTCTTAGATCCATCATTGTAGCTTGATCTCCAAGAGGCTATGGAAGCTTGGGGTATCTTTCAACAGCTTCATTTGGTTTTTCAGCTATGGCCTCTCTGGGATAACAATCTGTTGGCCACAGTGACACAGGCACTAGTAACTGCAAGACTAGATTACTCCAATGTGCTGTACATGAAGCTGCTTGTAAGGCTGCTCCAGAAGCCAGTTAGTGTGGGATGAAGCAACCTGGGTGTTGTCTGCACACCATTTGTTTGCTAAGGGAAATGCACTGGTTTCGTATTTACTACCAGACAGGTTTGCCACTAGAGTTTAAAACCCTAATCAACTCGAGACCAAGATATTTGAGAGAGCTCTTCTCCCTTATCGACCTGCCCAGTCACTGAAGTCATCAGATGGTATGTTCCCGGTGGTTCCACATGGGCCTTTGGCTCAACTGGAGTTGACCTGGAAGAAAGTCATCAGTGTGGTGGCCCCTTTCCTGTAGAACCTATTTTTTTCATAAAGCTCTAGGAAAAGTCTGTGTAAATTGATGATTCTGTTATATCACACTGCCACCATATGGTTATGGAATGGAATATACAGAAAAGCAGAGAAAGAAAGAAAAATGGGAATAAAACCATGTGTAACTCAGGTAGTCTTGCTCCCACAATGAATGAATGAATGAATTAATGAATTAATGAATTAATGAATGAATGAATGAAACTACTTTGGAAAGCAGCAGAATAAATACTTCATGTAGTGATGCCCTTTGTTGAAGGATCAGCTGGCAGTTGTGTGTAACTGAAGAGAAGGTCAAATGAAAGAGCTATTGTTTCTTTACTCCCACTATCATATCAGTCTGAACAGATTTTCCAAGTAATACAGAAATGTGCAAAACCTGTTTGCTTAGGGTCGCGCGCACGCACACACACAGAGAGGGAGGGAGAGAAGGAGGGAGGGAGAATGAGCAATGACTGCCATCTCATGCCACTTCCAGCTTTCTGAGAAGTGACTGCATGCCTCCCACCTAAGGCTCTCCTTGGACTGCCATGTTTCTGCATAGCTTTCTCCTCTCAGTTGGGTAGGTAGCATCATTTTCATTGCAGCACCATTGCAATGGTGCTGCACCATTGCATTTTCATTGCAGCATTGAAGACATTCCCATGAGCAGACAGTATAAATCGCACCATGCCGAAGGCACTGAAGAGCTAGGAGGATATGAATTTTGCTTCTGTGTAGAAAAGAGATGCCAGGCTGTTATTCCTGCATGCTCTCCCTGCTGACACTGCCTGCCCAGTTTGGCTGTGCCAGAAGGGTCCTTGGGACTGCCAGGGTCATGACTGCCCCATTACAGGGCAAGATTTATCATTGGCAGGTGTGCTGCAGGATGGTATATTATCCAGGATTATGAACTGTAACAGGATAATCTCTCTAATGTAATTCAAGCTCTCGACATGGCTTATGGCTCCTTAATGTACCTCAGACTGAAGAATTACAAGAACATTCTTCCCCCTCCCTACCTTGTCAGCTCCTAAATGATTTAGGCAATCGCCTGAAGCCAGATCTTGGCCTCCAGTCATAACTCAGCACCATTCAGTAAATATGATGGGGAAAGAGTTTCCTCTGTCTTGTTCTCTCCCCCACCCACCCAGCCCACTGTATTTGCTCCTTGGCTGCCTTAAGGGGGAGCCAGGATCCTGCCTGCCTTACTGTGGCTTTTGATATACTTCCGTTTAGATTTCCTTTCCTTTGCAGTACTGAGCCATGCAAACATTTCAATGGATGTCGAATTGCACCCAGCCCTAGAGGCCTTAGGACGGATACATTATCGCTAAACCTTCGTCACTATGCAACAGTTTGTCGGAGACCAAGCGCATCAGCTCTTCACAGTGCCGCCAGGCATTCTGCCATTGAGTTGTCAGGTGTTTCAGATGCTTAGGCATTCCCAGTAGGACTTAAAAGGGTCTGTGCAGTCTAGTAAGGAACGCATTTGTCATTGGGAGTGGCGGGTGGTGATTCATCATTAGTTCAGAAGTGTAGAAACTCAGGCCTGGGGTCCAATTCACACCAAACTCAGGTCTGGGATCCAATCTATACCCACTTCCTCTTCCCTGTGCTCCCCACAACCTCTGATTATCTGCTGGTCTCCCATCTATTCTGTAGCTTCCCCCGCACCCATTCCAGAATGCTGAAATGCTACTCCTAAGGCTTAGTGATTGGCAGTAAGCATGTCAAGCTTAAACATACTGCAGTGTTTTATATTTTAGCTCCACTCTTTTTTGCCTTTTACTCTGTCCAAACACAGGAATATGGCCCACAAGAGTGACTCCAAAGCTGAATTTGGCCCTCAGACTGGCCCCAAGTCCAACACCCTTGTTATCATTTCCTTTTCTAATTATGAACTTAGTTTTTGTATGTTATATTATTGTTGTTGTATTGTGTTGTATTTATGGTTTTTTTCTTCTGTATTTAAAAAAATAAAAAAGGGGTAAAAAAACCCCTACCCTTGTTCTAGGTCCACTGAGAGGAAAGAAAACTAGAGAGCTTGGCATTTGGAATTAACCCCATGTTACCTTTATTTAGTGATAATTTAGAAACCAATTTAAGTCTTTCTTCTTTTGTTACTGCGTTTTTGGTGTTAAGATTTTAAGAAATTTTAATTAAATTGTTATGAATCACTATCTCTTTACATTTGTACCCCACTGTTTCTTCTAAAGAGTTTAGCACAGCATATCCTAAGTTATCTACCAACAGCCTCATAAGATAGGTTAGTTTGGGAGATAAACTAGGGAGGCTATGCAACTGGCACTTGCCTGATTTCTGTTATCGTTGAATGAAATTATGGAGGGGGTGGGGTGAGAGCTACCTCTTATGGATGCTGTGTATTTCAAGAGGAAATTTTCCATTGGCACCAATGGATTCCCTGCTGTCCCCCATATATACAGCAGCCACAAATTGCTAATGGCTCATCCAAATTGCTGCTTCTATGACTGCTGTTCATTAAGCAAAAAATAAACTGCCAGTTACATGATTATCATCATGTCTAGCTTGGCCTAGAGAATGGCCTGCTGTCCACTGAATTTGATGATCGTACAGGGATTGGATGCAAGACTCACTGTTTAATGTTCTAGCCACTATTCTACACTGAATGTTACTATATGAACTCATGTTGGCTCTGGTTATGTCATGACTTTTCCTGTCCCTGTTCTGGTAAGGGGTTTGTGTGTAGGTAGGGTGACAGGCATGGGGATTTTGCAATAAACCTGTATCTAGAAGAAAAACACCTCAAGGTAATCCCACTTTTAAATTAGTCTAGGATAAAAATTGAAACATTTATAAAGAGAAGGAGTGCAGATTGGAAGCTAAGGAGTTTGCCATAATTTCTTTGGCTTCAACTACTGGGATCCTGTGTACTGCTGGCTCACTACTTGACCTAAGGTGTTACACCAACAATATGGCCATCACACAAATATTGTAAATAACTCAGTAGCCACACCCCAGTTTCATGTCTGAGCTAAAGGTCGGTTTGAAAAGAGTGAAGACTATTGTAAGCCCATGTGATATAAGCATTAAAGATGTTCTACAAGCTTGTGTGTTCTGTTTACTATAATGTAGCCCTGATGTATAATATTTCCCATTGCACTTTCAGTCCTGATTGTCTCTTCGTTTAGGTTGGGAACAACACTGAAGTTCACTACAGTTTAGAGGTGGTAGCCATTTGGATGCAGACTAACCTACCCTTTTCCATATATGCTTGAATTTGGGAGAGAACAGCATGCCTTAGCAGCAACTTACTGCATATGGGCGAGATAAGGTTGATGTACGGAAAGAAGCAGAGATAGATCCAAGAATAAACAGGCATTGGGGCACGATAGTACCATTCTAGGGTAAAGCACAAATTAGGGGGAAAAGGAGTGTTTAATTCTTGCGCTTATAAATAAACATGCATTAAGATTGGCCACTGCAATAGCTTGATAGCTTACAATTTTTATTTAATCTTTAGAATTTACAAGAGAGAAGAGCAAGCCTTCATATCTGATGGTTTGATAATACTTGTATGGCTCCTTTTCTGCTTTTACTTTTGCTTAATGTACACAAAGTTGGGCTCCACCGCTTAAGATAAGCTTTGAAAATAGCTAGTTGTTAGAATTAAACGTTTAAGATTTACAACTATAGCAGACCAAGTTTCTGTTAAGTATGTATAGGATTGCATTCTATAGCTTTGCAAGATGTCAGTTGTCAGAATTAAGTGTTTACACATTAAGGGCACATATCTCATTACATTTCTACATATCCTGGTCCCGAGAAGTATATTGTAAAAGATGTGCTATTATCCAGCACGGTTGGAGATACTGGGTGGGTTTGCACAACATGCTAAACTTTTTGGAATAATAATGCATGTGCTCTGGTTTCTTTGCTGGGGGACCTGACTTCCCCTGGGCTTGTACTTTCCTATCTTCCCTTCTGCAGGCCTCCAATGTGTGGTGGCATATATCCAGGCATCTTCTCAGTAGCATCAGTGTCCCTGGTTGCTTGCATTGCTGCAATCTGCGATTTCACCAGCTTTTGGTGATGCTTGGTTTCTTCCCTTATGCTGACTGCTGCCAGTTTAGTTGAACTATCAGTGATAAGTGCAGGTCTGGCAGCTCCAATGACTGGCTTGGGGGTACCCTGTAGGCTATATAACTGCTTCAATTTCTATAAAATGAGGACCACATGACACCTGATGAGTTCCCACATGCAACATTGATTAAAAAAAAAAAAAAAACTAATAGCCATTGCAGCAGGAAACCTGAGCCAGATAATGGCAGTATTGTGTAGGCTTTAACCTCCATCTGTGATCCTGATTGGAGTACCTTCTCATCCCATGCCTGTCCTCTGCCATGGAAGGAAAGTCCCCATTAATGCCAACAGTTGCTTTCCTCCCATTGTGAATAGCATGCGAGGGAGAGGAAAATCCAGTTAGGACTCTGAGTAAAAGATTTAAGGCTCCTAAACCCATTCTGTGGTCCAAATCTTGTTTGCCCTGTCCCATGGCAGCTACTGGTTAAGCAAAAACTGGTTTGGCCCTTCTACGCTTGATGATCCACACTTAAAGAGTTACATGGAATACTGCTAGACCACGATTCTTGTGAAGGAACTTATTTTTATTGCTGTAAGAGATAAAAATGTCAGAGAAAAAATGGAGGGGAAATGGAAAGACCGATGGAAATGGAAGAGAAAGGGAAGGGGGGGGGGGAGAGAGTAAGTAGTGGGTGATGATGTGAGATGAACTCTGTGAATTAGTCCAACGAGAGGCAAAATACTAGATGAGATGGGAAGGATAAAGCCTTCTCCATTGCTTAAAGGAGAAAACATACTCAGGAATAGATGTGTATGAATGTCTGAGCAGGAACAAGGGGAGATGAAGAAAAAAGCAGAGCGTCCTCTTGAAATCTAGACGCCGTGCAAGTCTTGTTGAAGCATGACGCCCTCTCTGATCCCCAGACTGCAGGCCAGCACACCATCCAGTGAAATTTAGGCAGCTGTATTTACTGTTGCTATTTGTTGTTGCCCTGGCAGCTCCTTCGGATGTGAATTTTCTGTGTCACTGGCTGAAAGGATTCTGAGCAGGTTTTCTGATGATGTGTTTTTTCGTAAAACAAAGAGTTAGGAGGAGGAAAGAAAAGAAAAGAAAAGAGCTTCTGGCTGATGCCCTTAACTCCTTCACTGCTGACCTGCTGGAGCAGAAATAGAAAAGCAAGCAAAATTAGCCAGGAAACATGGCTTTGAGTGCTGTTTATGGAACCAGGCCTCCATTCCTGCTTCAGAGGATAATAATAATGATATTATTTTGAAAAGTAAGCATGCTGACCTTCCACTTCAGAAGTATTTTAAAGTTGTGCTTAGGATTCTCATTTTATGTGGATTCCAGTCCCAAAATGTCAAGGCTGATAAACTTTAAAACTAAATAACCATGATAGAAGGGTAGGAAGGGCTTCTCTGCACAGGGCATCCCTCACTGATGGGTGCTCGCCATCCTTTGCACAATGGAATCTTCCAGGGCCTTGTTTTTATTTTCTAGCTATTTTTGCTTCTTTCTTTAGAGCAAGGTAAGTCAGGTATTTTCCTAGATGCTGCAGTTATTTGCTACAGAAGCCTACTGTATTTTCACAATTCTGCTCTATCCCACAGCACATTGTGTTGTGCAACGGAACCCACAGCAACATACAGAAAGCCCTTGGAGTGGCAGGGGAAATGGACCTCATGTGAGGAATGCTCTAATCCTTCAGCAGAGAAAGTGAAAGCAGTGAATAACATACCTCGTGTAGAGAAGTCCTAAGAAGAATGAAACTATATGACCTTAGGGAAATAGAGTTAACTGAAGACAGAAAGGCCAGATCTACCACTAGACAGGATGAAATGACCTATCTCAGGCAGTGGATTTTGGGTTACCATTGAAGGGTACCAAATTGCCATCTAGATGATGATGTCATGGAGCAACCATTTGTCTTTCCTGTTTCAGGCACCAAAATGTCTTGAGACATTCCTTGAAGGAAGTGACATAACAGCTTGGTATATCTATGTCAGCCATCTTGTTAGATGCATGTTGTATCAGGGAGAGGCCCAGTAGACACCAACTGACCCCTATTCTTTTCCCTGTTTCTTTCAAAGAAGCTCCATTGCTTTTGTAGATAAACTATAAAAATACAGAAAGGAAACTCCCTCAGCGCAGTCCTTTTACGCTTCAGCAAGTTTATGTCCATATGTGTGTTAATCCATGCATTGGTTACTGAGACCACCCTCCTGTGGAATGTGCCATGCACTAGCATGATGTGAGTCATAGGATTCTCCACAGTTCAGGAAAATATTCTTGTGCATGGGAGCTAGAACAGTGATGGCATCAAACAATACTTTGCTACACAGTTCAAGAGAAGCAAAGGATCTTCGGATTCTTTGTTAACTTCATCTCATATTAGAGCAGTTGCAGCAGAAGCAACTGAAAAGAACAAAGGTCCAAGGAAAATAGAAGGCTCAAAGTAAGAGAGAGGGAACTAAGGAAAATAGGTTTTCTTTGGATATCACAGTTCCATCAGTCAAGGGTATTTTGTGTTCAGTATTTTAGTACAGGTCTCTGGTAGTTTTCTTTTCTCATGGTGTATGGATATTTCTATAGACCTGGGATGAGGAACCTGTTCCAGATGTTACTGATCTTCTTCTCCAATTATCCATCATTATTGGCTAGGCTGGCTAGGCCTAATCAGAGTTGAAGTTCACCAATATCTTAAGGACCACACATCCCCCACCCCTGCTATAAGGTTTGTTTTACTAACTCCTTAGTTAACATCTAGGAGACCTGATCCCACTATCCATAAGCTTACAGAGCTATGGCTTACAGGATCATTTCCTACAAACAAATTCTGTTTGTTGAATACTGGAAACATTATTGGTTACTCTCCTTTTTCATGATCTTCTTGATGAAGCTGCCTGAGATACTCTAGGCAGCCTTCTCCAACCTGGTGCCTCCAGTGGCTTTGGTCTGTCATGTGCTACACTGGCTGGGAAGCCTGAGAGTTTTGGTCCATTACACCTGGAGGGCATTAGGTTGGGGAATGCCACTCTAGGCCAGGTTGGTAAACTTTTGTGGTAATTCTGCAGTGCATTTCTCCATTGAAAGCACAGTTGACCAATGATTTAACCCAAAATATGAGGAAATTAAGACCCTATCAACCTTCCCTGACAGGTAATAATAACCCTATTACCTGTCTCTAACTATGAGTTCACTCCATTAACTTCCTACAGCTCATCACTACCTCAGCAATTCCCCTTCATGCACTCATTCCACCTTTTTCAAAAGGATAGCTCTGTTAGAGCTCAATGCATCAAATCAAATAATTGCCAGTACATGTTAATGCAGCAGGAAAAGCAGTGAAAGTTCAAGGGTACCCACCCCAAGCATTGTATGGGATATCACAACTAGTCCAATAACTTAAAAATGGGTGCATTTTGGGTCATTCTCCCAATTATGTACCAGATGAACATCCTCAATGTACAATTATTCTGTACCACACCCAGATAGTCACATTGCACCCCAAGGATCAGTGTTCTACATCTGAAAATCTTACAGAAGGGTGAGATACAAATCAAGTAATAAGCATCAAAATAATAAAATAAGTAAATAATGTGGACACTGTAAAATGCAGGAGTAAAGAAACAACTTCTGTTCCTAAGTGTAGGCTTGACCAAACAAAGTTCAGCCTCAGTGATTTCTGTAGGAAAGAATTCAAACATGAAGTAGTTGATTTTCTCCCATTGAAATAAGTGGAGCTTCAAAGTGGAGCTTCACTTTGGGAAGATAATTAGATGTTATGGCCATTGGGGTGGAGAGAAAACAAGCAGAGCATTGTAGCATGAATGGCTTTTGGCTGGACATTAGATTACTGAATGATGGCAGACCTGTGGGCCACTCTGAATCAGAGGCAAGGTTCAGGATTGCACTTCGTAGTCATTGGTGAATACAAGGCAGCTTTCTTCAACTGAGTACCCTCCTCAGTGCCCTCCACAACTGCCCTTTTCTTTTATAGCCCACTGTGCCTCGTGAAAAGTTGCTCTGAAGGGATCGGGAACTCACCAGAACAACGGCATGAGAGGTGACACAGAGACTGCAGGGAGAAAGGCAGAATCGGCAAAGATCTTGCCCTGATGCTGCAGCAGGCAACCTTTGCTGACTCCTGGTGTCTTTAGTGACAGAAATGAGTCTTTTGTTCACAGAATGACCAACCTGAATCCAACTCACTATGTTTAAAAATATATAAAGCACAAAGTAGCTTGCACTGGAAGTGATGTTGGTCAGTATATCAAATAAGAAATCTTGAACAAAATTATCCACAGGACCAGGTAGAAATTCCAGACTAAAAAAAAGCAATGCAGAAACAGGGATATTTTTTATCTGCATATCATGAACAAAATAATGAAGGTAACCTTTCTTGTAAAGAACAAAGGAGGCAGTAGAATAAATAATAAAAGCGAATGACCTCAAATTGACTGAATCAATGTAAACTTGAATCATGTCAAGGAAATAAAGTCTCTGATACAATAAATTATTGCGCACTGGAACAGTTAGTTGTATAAACACAAAAGGCAAACTCTTGTCTTGATTTAATTCCAAGCAATGTCTAGGATCTGATGAAAACTGTAAATATCAAGTTGCTTGGAAATAGTGACTTCAACACTATCAAATCCAACATATATATGAGTGGAAAATTTCCCAGCAAGTCCATCACAGCATTATTTAACATTAATAGAATATGGGTGGGATTTGTTAAAGGGAATCTGCAGTATACAGTTAGAAGCTTAAACTCTATTGGGAAAAGTTCCTGAAGTATAATAGGGACTCAACTAAATGTGTGCCACATAATAGAAGGCACAAGAAAATATAGAAGGATGCCAACATGGTTAAATAACAGGAAAGGGTCTATGAAAACCAAGCTGGTTTCTATTTAAAAGGAGAATTATATTCCAGATGAAGAAAATTAATAAGAGATCATAAACTTGCAAAAGTACGTCTATAATTACACACCTTGCATGTTCAAACTAAGTCAATTTGGCTTATTTAAGCATGGTGGCTGATTTAAATTGTGTGCATACCAGATCCATGTGGGATGCCATTTCCATAAACACTGCCCAGGCACAGCATGAGCTACTATATTTTGATGATGTAACCAGCCCAATAAAGAGTATCGAGAAAGAACTTGTGTGTGTCTTTTAAACTTCTGTTTAATTTTAGCTTTTGTTAACTGCCCAGAGAGCCTTGGCTATTGGGTGGTATAAAAATGGAAAAAACAAACAAACTTGGGATGCAATCTGCTAAAACTATAAAAACTAGTACAGTTGTCAGGATTTACATTTAGTTATCCTGGAATGATTTTTTTCTCCAGATTGTGATGCTCAGCTACCTTACACATCAAACACTGTGTTCTGAAGGTCTTTCTCCAGCTCAGGATTAATGTGTTAATTAATCATGAATGCACACATGATAGTGCTGTCCAATCTCTGTTGCCTACCACCTCCACTGCTGCTGCACCAAGACAGGAGGAGTGGTTTTCACACCAGTGCTCAGCTGGGGCATCATGCAGAAATATACATAAGTGGCACTGAATAGACTGTGGCTTTGCGGGCATTTAACCCTATAAGCCCTATGCACCCTTCTGTCTCCCAGAGAGTACAATACTCACCTATGTCTGTGTCTGGTTCCTTTGGTCCTGTGAAGGTACCATTTTTGAAGGTGCACAGTCATATTTCAGTTTTTGGCAAGTAAACTGGCTTGGGAGTGATGCAACTGACAATATGTCAGTGCTGTCTCTGCTGTGAGTACAGAAGAATATATGGAGGTGAAATTGACTTCATTGTGCAATAGAAATTGACAAAATGTTTCCTCTGGGAATTGCTGAGCAGACGAAAGGCAGGCAGACATGTTATGCAGACCATATCATGCTAGGCACCATCGCTAACCATGTCACTAAGCACTATTCTACAACAGGTTAGACAACAGGCTGAATTCAGATGTTCTGTTAAACTATGTTTTAGCATTGTATACATGAGATTCAAAACTTTGGCTAGTCTTAACCAGTGATGTGCTGGTAAATGTTGATATGCTGGTGCTCTACACAACAATCCCCAAACCTCCATAAGGAGAGTCTAAAAGTTCAGGCAGCGATGTTAATCCACAGCAACAGACCTGGAGGAGGAGCAGAATGCCTGTAAAGCAAACAGGTCTTGATTGCCCATTCAGGACTAAGCTGTCTCCAAATACTTTGCGTTTACAATGGGAAACAATATATGGTTGCTGGGAAAATGCATTTCCCTCAGCTCAGAGGGAACAGGGAGTTCTGCTGGTGGAGGCAGATAATGTTAATATCCCTGATAAGAAAAGCACCTTGGCTCTTGTTAGCCTTGGCTCTGTTACCCCTTTGGCTTCACCATGGTTTAAGACAGTGACTGGTAACCCAGATCTTCCACTGCAGTTCCCATGAAACTCAGATAGCATGGCCAATGTTCAGGGTCTCTGGGAGCTGTAGTCAATGTATCTGGATGACACCAACTTCTCTACACCATGTTTAGGAATGCAAGCTAAGTTTAGAAACCACTATTTGAGTTGGTTTGTTTTCCTAATCAAGAGTTAAGGCTAATCACAGTTAATCTAAGCTCAGATGTGATGATAAACTGTGGTTAGATGTAAAAATCAACCAACCAACCATGTCCTATGGCCTTATTAGTTAAAAGGTTTGTTCAAAGGCACTCATAGTATTGTGCTATCTCTGAACACAGTGGTGTTTTGTCAGTTCATACTTGAAGGTTTTGCAATACTTGTGTGGAACTTTAAAATCACTACACAAAACTACCTTTTAATAAAAAGGGACCATAGGTGAAATGTGGAAGAAACTTTCAGTGAGGGAGTACTCTTAAGACACATAAAATGTTATCTTCCCATAAATAAATATGTAGTCCAAACAAGTCTTCTGGGTTTTTTGTGGGTTTTTTGGGGAGGGAGGAGTGGTGTTGCCTATGATCTCAGTTTGTTGTTTGCCAGTTCAGAGGGAAATTCTTTCTTCGCCTCTTTCTTTCTCTAATCAGTGCATCATGGAGAGATGGGGGTGGCAGAGAGGAACTATTTACACAGTGAGATCACATCTTCCCAGAGAGTTAACCCTTCTGAAATAGCCCTTTGCAAAACAAGCTAGACAGAAAGAGAGCCTCTGTGAAGGCATGAAGAAAAAACAATTTAAAAGATGAGTTTAACCTTTTACTAACCGGATCATAGCAAAAGGCCTCTCCCATCTTCCCAGTTGAAGGGGGTCAGAATGTTAGAATGAGGTGTGCTGTTCTTTGATTTGCAGAAAAGAATGAAACATTCATTGTGATGGCAATGCTTTATACTCATTTTGAGAATGCCATCTTCAAACCTGGAAAAAGTAATAGCGGTTATCTATTATATTTGGACAGGTGCGAAAGCTGAGGTACAAAGAGGGATTAAAAACAGCTTCTTGTATAAACTGAGTTCAAAACATAGCACATCAAAATGGGGGGGGGGGGTCCTGTATTGCCTTAATACCTTCTCTAGGCACCATGTGGAAAAGATGTAATTTGGACTGGCAAGACCTGGGTTTGAGAACACAAAGCGTTCCATAGCAATTAGTTTAAATATCACTAGGAATTTAGCTTTTAGCCTTCAGATAAAATTCTAACACTTTTTTTCTCCTTTGGAAGAATGCTTACATTACAACACTGTTTCCTGGTTCACAAGATCTCCACGTCAGTATGTGCAGGTGGCCATGTTGAATACTCAACCCTTGGTTGGCATGGTTTATTCAAATATTCAAAATGACTTAACAGGTGTGTGAAGTGTCCCTGTGTGTGTAAGTTGGGCAATACCTGACAGAATGACTTTCCCAGCCACTATCTGTCCAAATGTTATGCTTAACATCTGGGGCCTTCCCTTGAATCCTACCTCTGAGAGAGGCTTGAAAGGTAGTTGCAAGGGGGAAGACCTTCTCAGTGACAGCCCCCCCGCAACCTTGGAACAATGTACCCACTGAGACTCACCTGGTGCCCCCTTTGGCACCCTTTTGGCACCAGGTTAAGACAGTCCTCTGTGCTGGGGCATTTCAAGATATTTAAGGCTTATTTAATGGCAAGGTGGGGGAACCCATGCCAGGTATTTTTAGCAGGTCTACTTAGTCTGTATATTACTTGTGCATTTGTATAGTTGTTTTATTTGCATTGTATTTTGTTTTCATGAGCTACTGTAAATGATCCAGAGCTGTTGGGCAGTATAGAAATGAAATAAATATTCTTTCATTTCAAATGAGTCATATACATACTATACATAGAAACATAGAAACAGAGCAAGTCAGAAGGTGCCTCCCAGGCCATCTAGTCTGACCCCTGGCTCCAGCCAGCTCTGCTGATGACATGTCCACCATGTGATAAACAGTCATATATCACTAGGTTTGTTTTCAGTAATTAAATTATGTGGTATGGCCATCTATCTGTTATTCAGTTTAGTTGCCTACTATATTTGTATTATAAAGCCTGTGATCCTAAACATACTTAGCTGGGACTAGGTTCCACTGAACTCGGGAAGGACAGGTTCTCAGAAAAGATGTCTAAGATTATAATGCAGTCAACAATGACTGGTTTCTAACATTTACATTTAAAAACACATTCAGGATTTTTGTGAGGAAAGTACCTTTAGTTTCATGTATGCAAGTACAAGCCCAGCTGAGAGGTGTGCTCAAAAGCCCCTGGAGATTACCCATGTTTTAACTGGTTGAGGGAGACATATGGTACCTAAACCCACAGTGCTGTACAGTAGTGTGGTACAACAAGGGAAACTATTTTGGATGCAAGGGAAAGCTGCTGCAGAACTCAGTGAACTCCCAAGATTATTTCTTTATGTTAAGGATGTATAGCCCACCTTTCAGGTTTGCTTCAAGGTGGCTTAAGGGAGGATAATAAAATATCAGATTAAAAAAGGAATGCAGAATCTCTTTCACAGAAGGGTTGAATCTGTTTCAGATAAGTTCTCAGAGGCTGCGTTCTAATGGTGGGTGCAGGCAATGACAAAAGGCACCAGCATACCAGTAAATTTTAGCTGAAAGCTCTTGCCATGAGTGACAAAACCTTAGAAGAGGCATTTCAACCTTTCTGAATGGGGTGTGGAAACTGCACAAATGCTGGAATATCACCAAACTATAGGTGGTTGGGGAAAGGGGTGGGGCCAGTGGGAAGGGGAGTGACTTGCTGGGGAAACAGATGCCAGGAAGACTCATTTTGGCTCTGGACCTGAGGTTCTTCACCACTAGCAGTTGGCACCTCATCAACTGATCCCAGCTAGAAACCAAATTTTCTGCAGACTTGTTTTGTTTTGGTGGCAACATTTCCCATTTGGCTAGTGATGGGAAATTGTTTATGCAATACCTAAGAGTAGGAAGGATTATATTACTGTTGGCAGAAGAAAGGGATCAGAGATGGAGAACTGCAGTCAGGGTAGAAATCTAAGTGGGGGTGGGGGGAAGTCCAGAGAATGAGGAAGGTAAGAAACACAAAAGGTGAAGAAAGGGGAAATTGTTTGGTTGGTAGTCCTCTGAAAAACTGAGAGCAGAGAGAATAAAGTGGATGAGGCAGAGGCTTAACTGAAAGAAAGGTAAAGGAAGTAAACATCTGGGGAAGGGAGAAGTCAATGAAATAGAAAGCTGTGGAAAAACCTCAGCAAGGGAGATGTGTGCCCTGTTGGCATGAAGAAAATGGTCAGACAAGTCTGCTTTGGAGATGAAGAACCCTGGGCCAGGAAAGCAATTGAGCGGAGAGGGCAAGAGGCCAGTTTGGGAGGGATTGTCAAGCAGTGACGGTAATGAAGCAGCCTGATCTCTGGCTGGAGCAGGCCTCTCGTTCAAAGTTCCACATTAACCCTATCTTGCAAAACCGCGGAATAAAATTCTACCTCTTTAAAGGTGGCAACACATTATCATGCCTCACTCTTTCTTCAAACAAGGCCGGACAGATGATAGAAGCCAGCTGGCGTGGTGTATTACTAACCAAGCAAATGGCTGAGTTTCAGCTGGCTTAGCCAGAGATCCCACACAGCAGATCCAATTCCCCTCCCCTCAGGCACTTCTGGTGGTGGCTGTGTTTTGACTGTCCCTCCCTTTTTAGTTCTCAAGCTGATGCTCTGTCTCATCATTCCCTGGATGCCATTCAACTTGCTGTTTGCCTATTTCCTACTGGATTGTCAGAGAATGCAAGATACTTGTCATCACTTGTTTCCTTTCCCCAGCGGTAGGATTTCCCAGGTAAGAAGCTCTCTCTGCTATAATGAATTCTTGCAGAGAGGGTGGAAGTCATGAGCTAAAGATGGATCTTTAGAAGCTGCCAGTAAGCTGGAGGGAATGCATTAAACCCAAGGGAAGAATGAGAGGAATTACTGGCCTGTCCACTTGGCTCCTAGAGAAGTCAGGAGCTGTTGGGAAAAACAGCAGGTTGAAAGGGATCTGCAGTAGGGCCTGTCGGGGGTGGGGGGTGGGGAGCCTTCAGCCCAAGAGCATGCAAACAGGCTGTGCATGGAGTTCATCTCTCCAGGGATCTGGGTTTCTTCTTTCTCAACGCTTTCACTCATTTCCTTGAGCTGCAGTCAGATATTTATTTAACCTTGCAACTGAACTGCACTCAGAATGCCAAGTACTGGAGCTGCAAGTGCTCTTAACAGGCTATGTTTACATATGCAGGCCCGTATTTGTTACACATGCTTAGAAGGGTGTATTCCCTCTTAGAAGGGTGTATGACTCTCATGCACCTGCATATGGGTACAAAAATGCATGAAAGGGCACATGTGTTATATACATCTGTGTGGGCAACTTCTGGGGGTCTGGCCTAATTCTCTTCCCCCACCAAGAATCCAGCCTGATTTTGTTGGCATAAGAGAGACCCTCCTCTTATTAAATCTATCAGATAGTTATCTGGCACAATGGAATCAGCACTGAGTCACAGTGGAAAGTAGCTTTGCATAATTACAGAAATACTTCCTCTAGCATCAAGAAGTTGACTTCAAACAGCTTTCACCTGCAAGTGCCAAAACCAAACAATTGAGATTTACTGGATGGAGGCCATCAGTGCTCCACCCTGTCTGATGTACTAGAAAAATCCTTCCCCCACCTCAAGAACCTGGAACAAACAGCCAGCTGCAACAGAGACTTCCAATAACGAGGGAGCACAAAAGGTCAGACTAGTTGAAGCTGGTCAGGACTTTGTTCAAAGGCTGTCCAAAGGCAAATAAGTAGAGGCAGATCAGAACTGTGCCATCTGATACATTCTGGTTTAATTTCAGGGTGCTTCCAGATGGAGGCATCCTAAGCCTAACTTGCAGAAGGAACTGTACAGGTATTCTTTTTTTAAAAATGTAACAGAGTTTCCATGCTAAGAAAAAAGGAAGAAGAAATTATGTTAAAATATGAGAGGAGGATCTTGTCTGGGACACTACCACTCCATGCAAAACATTCCATGAATAAGGCAGGGAATGGCACCCTAGATACATCACCTGAAAGCATTCCCAATTTTATAACTGTGATATTCACAATATATTGAGAAGATGAAGCAGTAGATCTGAGCATATAATACCTTCTGGGCAGCTTCACTGGCTTGCTGAGTCCAGTCCAATGTGCAGGTTTTGACCTATGAAGACTTACATGGTTCAGGACTGCAATACTTGCCAGCTCCTGATATGAGTCTACCCAGACACTACAACTGGCATTTGAGGTCCTCCTCTTCAGGAGTCTCAGGATGGCAACAAAAGAGAACGCCTTTTTGGTGGTGGCTCTCAGTTTTTGGAAAGCTGTTTCTATAGGCACCAGTGCTGCCATCTTGTCAGCACCAGGTTAAGACTTTTTTCTACTCCTAGGCATATGATTGGACTGTTAATGTCAGTTGTCTTATCGTATTGTTATGGCTTGGTATTGCATTGTTAGCTGTTGACATTGTGTGTGTGTGTTGGTATACTAAAGATGTTATCTTATGCATTATTATTTAGTATTTATTTTAACTTTCATGAACTGTCCAAAGAGCTTTGGCCACTGGGCAGTACAAAAATAAAATAATTGAAAACAAATGAAATACATTGAAATAATCAAAATTCAACCAATGCAAATGTAAATGTGAACTGAGAGCCACTGTAGACTCAAGAGAACTGGGTTCTAGTTCTCACTCAACTATGAAGCTAATTGGGTGACTATTGGTCAATCATGGACCCTCAGCCTAACCTACATCATAAAGTTATTGTTCTGAGGATAGAATGGGTAGGAAGAGAATCATGTAAGCCGCACTGGGTTCCTTGCTAAATATTATGTAATAATAATAATAATTTTGTGGTGCGGAGGATAGCATATTGGGCTTAGGCTGGGGAGATTTGGTTCCAAAGCCCTGGCCAACCTTGAAGCTTGTTGGGTTATGGTGGCTGGGTTCAGACACCTTGATAACCTACACTGAAAGACTGAGTATGGGTTGAGTGTGGACTAACACTAAATCATGGGCTGTTGTTGAAATCTGTTGTGTAGTCCGAATCCAACCATGTTATCAAGCCATGGTTTAAGCCCAACGACAAATCATGGGTTCTTTTCAGTGTGTAAATAAAAATGGATTTTTTTCCTTCAGAAGAATGAAATCCCACCCCATCCTTCTCTAATTCCCAGACCTGAAAACCACCAATCCACAGCACCTCTGTCTTGCTGGGATTCACCTTCAGTCTGCTGGCCTTCTTCCAAACTATTACTGATTCCCAGTGCAGATTAAACACTTACAGAATCATAGAATAGTACAGTTGGAAGGGATCAGAAGGCCATCTGGTCCAATCCCATACTCAGTGCAGGACATCAAGTTAAACCAACCCTCTTAGATGGCTGTCCACTTGCATCTTGAATGCCTCTAGTGTGCGAGAACCCTCAACCATCCTACATGATTGGTTCCACTGTGATACTGCTTCTAACAGTGTGGAATTTTTCCTGATTATCAAGCTGGAATTTGGCTTCTTCTAACTTGAGCCCATTATTCTGTATCCTGTACTCTGGGATGATCGAGACGAGATCCTGCCCTTCCTCTTTGTGACAGCCTTTCAAGTACTTGTAGAGTGCTATCATAGCTCTCCCCAGTCCCTAGATCATCATCCTTGTTGCCCTCCTCTGAACCCTTTCGAGCTTGACCGCATCTTTCTTAAATTGTGGTGCCCAGAACTGGACACACTACTCCAGATAAGACCTAGTCTGTGCTGAGTAAAGGGGAATGAATACTTTATGTGATTTGGAAATTATACTTCTATTAATGCAGCCTAAATAACATTTGCAGCTACTTCACATGGTTATCTACAACAATTCCAAACACTTGCAAGATTGTTGGGTCAAATATTCCCCATCTTCTAATGATGCATTTGGCTTCATTTTCCTAGGTGTAGAACTTGATATTTGTCCCATTTGAATTTCATTCTGTTGTTTTCAGCCCAGCACACCAATCTAACAAGATCACCTTGAATCTTCTTTTTGTCTTCCAGGGTATTAGCTATCCCACCCACTTTTGTGACATCTGCACATTTGAGAAATGTTCCCTGTACTTCCTCATCCAAGTCATTAATAAAAATGTTGAAGAGCACTGGCCCCAGGACTGAGTCCTGTGCCCCCCACCCCACTTGTTACCTCTCCCCAGTTTGAGAAGGTGCCATTTGATGAGCACTTTTTGAATCTGATTCTGTAGCCAACTGTGGATCCACCCGATATTTGTTCCCTCTAGCCCACTTTTTGCTAGTTTGCTAATCAGGATATTATGGGGCACTTTCTCAAAAGCTTTGCTAAAGTCAAGATAGATTATGTCCACAGCATACCCACAATCTATTGGCCCTCTTGCATAATGCCACCTGATTATAGTGGAAAAGACAGACCATTGGGTGTCAGCAGCATAAGGATGGCACCTCACCTCATACCTCATGATGACCATTCCCAGTGGTTTCATATATATGGGGACAAGGTGGAATCCTGCAGTGGGCAGTATTTCATTACCCTTTTGGGTTTTAAATTGACCTTTTAATTAGCATTAAAATGTTTTCCTGGCAACATTTCAATGAAAGAGAGGTAAAGCAGTATAACATCATAATGCTGTAAAGTTGATGTTCATATTATGGGATGCAACACTATGAAACAAGAATGATGACTTGTTTTAAAAAGTCCTAAAATTCCTTTCCCGTTACTACCATTTAGCAACATGGTTAATGGTGGTGTTTAAAAAAGTTTTTAAAAATCATGTATCGTTTAAAACTTTGTATTATTATGATGTTATAACACTATACCTCCGTTTCATTAAAAATAGCTACAATCACATTTTAATGTAAATTAAAAGATTAATTTTAAAATCAGATCAGAAAATAGCATCCATCACAAAACTTACAATGAATGAAAACTGAACTGATAGATTTACTTTCCCAATATATCACTGACCACATTAAATCCCCACCTTTTAAAAAACATGGAAAGGTAACACTGAAGGCATCTCCACCTATGGAAATAATAGGAACCTTTCTTCTGAAAAAAGTAGATGAATATTTAGGGAATAAATAAAATAAAAGGAATATTTTGGATAAAAATGAATCTGTGACAGTGTGATGCGGATGCTTTGTGAAATATGTGCAAATCCAACATGGCAATTCCACACTATACTGCTAATATGGAAAACACCCTATGGTTCAACAGGAAGATGTTTAATTATTTAGTTAATATTTCATTTGATTCTCTACCACTGCCATGCTTCTATGTTGATTCAATTGTGATTGCTGCGGTTTTGTTGTTTTACGTTAATTTTTGTTGTTGGTCTGTTTTTAACTTTTGTTAACTGCCCAGAGAGCCTCAGCTGTTGGGAGGTATACAAATTAAATAAATACATAAATAAGCCATGCATCATACATGACGAGTACTTAGGTGAATCTTTCCCAGGTGACAGGGACATTCACACATCTGTACTGGCAAAGCAAATAAATAAAATCTTTGTGGTATCAAACATAGTGCAGTGCATAACTGAAAGTGTTCCACTATGTTCCAAAAGGCTTAAGATCAGGCTTTGCATTTCAAGAAAAGGGGGAAAATAACTTTGATACACGCAATTGAAGTAAGCAAAATTCTGTGCAGGTGTTAAAAGTTTCTTAAACAGGGGAGGAATGTTATTTCCCTTGAGTCCCAGGGCAACAATAGTGCTTTTATTTTAACTGCTTTCCCTACCAAGCTGGTGGATTTTTAATTTTTAATTTATTTATTTTAATTTTTTAAAAGAAAAAGCTTATTATTATGAGGCCTTTTAACAATCCATTTTAAGTCAGGGGTGGTCACTTTACAAAGTGCCTGTACAGAACAACATCTGGGGCCAATGTCTGCAGTGTGATTAACCCATGATTTGCCACAGGGCAAGGCTGTATAAAACCTGATAGTTCAAATGCTTAACCCAGCAACATGGATAAGAGCAAGGGAAAACTGTGAACATTCTAATTTAAAGATGGCCAGATAAAAAATGGCTACCCTTGCTTTTGGAAGGAAGACACTCAATGTCATTTCAGGGTTTGACACCAGGTGCTTGCGTTTTGGATGACGGAAATCAACAACTCTGCAACTTCCTGGAGGGCCGTGTGTGCATGATCTCCTTGAGGGAAAAAGAATGGGATAGCATGTGACAACAAACTTTTTTTGCATACTGGGAAATGTGTGGTTACACAGCACCATAATCAATGACTGGGTTTCCTGCCTGTCTGTCTCCTGTTATGAGGGTTCATGGCTACTCTTAGCCATAAAGTTGGCCAGACCTGTTGTCAGCAGACTTCCCCAAGTGCCTTCTAAAGCTTAAGAGTGGAATGCAGCCTCCATTGCCCACTGGGTACTTTAACAAGAAAGCTGAGCAGGGCTGGGGGCTGGTGGTGTTTTGCTTTTTGCTGGTGTGGTCCTTGAGGGAAAGGAGTGAGGTCAGTAGACTGTTTTCTTGGCTGCTGCTCCACACCCATCACCGGGGAGCTTTGCTTAGTGCCTGAGGAGCTGGGATTAAAACACTCTTCCACCCAGCAGAACACCTCTAAGCAGGCCGGCTGCACCGGGTTTATGGTTCTTTACTCTAGAATGGCCTTCCAGGAAACCTGCTTTCCAGATTCAGCATTTCTGGGAATGTGGTCACATGATAGTGGACAGTGGAGACTTGTTAATAGGCCATTGCTTCACTCTGCTAACCTGTTCCTTGCCAAGGCTTTTTAACAATGATTGTTGTAGAAGGTGAATTACAAATATCTCACTCGGGGGGGGGGGGGCAATGCTTCCGCAAAATGTAGCTGTGCTGGGGGGAGGAAGGGGGAAGGGCCCCAGCAGCAAGAATGCACAGAGAGCCATGTGGGAGGCTCAGCTCCAGCTCAGACCTTATGGGTTAAGCCGCCAGCCCAGGGAACTGTGTTCTAAGGTCAACAAAAGCTGCACCTGCCCACAGGCTGCTGTGCGCAGCACAATCAATGGCTTGTTCCTTTCATAAGTGCCATTGGAGCGCGATGCCCAGGCCCGGAGCCAACCTGCTGATCACATAAAATATTATTTGTCTTTAAAAATTCCAGTAATTGACTATGCACTGTTTTTTTCCGAGCCCTCTGCCAACAGCAGTAAAATCAAAATCTGCACTGGGTTATTTTCATCATGCAAATTCCCATTTCTGTAAACAGAAGTACGCAGCGAGTCCTGCTGATTCTAGCAGCTGGAGGAGCCTCTGCTGGGCCAGTGTCCAGTGTGTGGAAGAAAATTCTTCCAATTATTGAGGTGGTCATAAAAGATACGGCAGGGACTGATGTTGCTGGAGTTGTGATACAGAGGAAAAGGAGGAGCTACAATCTGCCACCTTCTCTACAAGTGGCAAAACATCAGACTGCTTGATTAAACTTGATAAAGTTGATACAACTTCTGTGAGGGCTAGAACTATGTGATATAGCAAAGTTCCCAGACCTCAAGGTTGCACATAAAATATTGACTATAGACTGCAGTGTTTCCTTAAGAAGTTATTTTCAGGTGACGATGACAATCCATGATCTATCTCTTTTTCAGTGGTAATTTGTCTCAGACTAGGACTGGAGGGATCCTGTTTCAAACCCTCACTCAGCCAGGAAGCTCAATGAGTAACTCTGGACTCAATGGGCAACTCTACATTTAATCTCAGCCTCACCCACCTCACAGGGTTGCCACTAAAGGAATAAAAGAAGGGGGCATTTCTGCTGCACTGAGTTCTTCAGAGGAATACTGGGATAAAAATCTAATAAATACATTCCATGCAGACTTTTCTTGCAAACATAATTTCACTCCCACCTTGTTTCCCCATTAGTGGGGCAAAAACACTGTGATTATGGGTCCCTGTATCTCGCTCCTCTCTCAGCAGCAATACATTCAAGCCTTCATTTCACCCGTGCACACGTGTGCACGCACACACACAAGGAAATTGATTACAGATTTCCCAGTATTATCTGTAGTTTGAGCTTCAGGCCATAATTGTGGACAAATTTATAGTGGACCAACTCCCACTGAAATGAGGGGGATGTCCTGCTGAGGATTCATAGGATTCATTTATTCATAGCATTCTGCTCCATGACATAACAGGCAAAAAGGAAACCAGTTAGTTGTCTTTTAAAAAAATCAGTTTAGGGAGATAATTGCTTTCTCAAAAGTGTAATGATGGCATTTTAATTTGATTAAAAGCCACACCTTCTAAACTGGCAATCTAGTTCCCTAATCCCAGATGAAAATGGATCTGGTTATACTATCAATGCACTTTGCACATGCTCAGAGGTGCTTCATAATATTCAGGAAATAGCTGTGTAATCAAAATATGTTCCTGGGCTGATCTCTGGTCAGACTTTGTGGATCTATCTGTGTCACTTCAGAAAAAATCACACATTGCCCAGTTTCACAGCTACTTCACTAGTGCTTTTTTCTTAACTATACTGTAAATCAAACAGAAAAATCAAATACAAATTAACCTGGATTATCCAATGCTTGTATACCACTGGGTTATAACCTGGTACACTTTATTTATTTATTAAAACATTTCTATGCCGCCCCATTCGCCGAAGCCTCGGGGCGGCTCACAACATAAAATATAATACAAAAATAGCAATATAAAACTAACAATATAAAATAAATAACAATATAAAAGAAGTCGCCCTGGCCAGATAAATAAGGGGCTTTTCTACACTTGGGGCTTTTCTACACAGGGTGCTTTCAGTATGCACACGATCCTTCACTTGTGCAAGTTTGTGGGGCCTTTTCACAATGTCATCATCCTTCTGGGCCTTTCTGTATTTTCCAAACAGGTTTATGTAAGCAAATAAAGTCTGGTATTAAATTTCCCATCAGAATAAAAACCAGGCAAAAAGTGGCAGATTTGCTATCCCAGTGCCACCTTGTGGTTGCTTATATGGAAAGGCAGAGAAATGCGAACTCTGATTTTAAAAAACCACATGTATAGGACACATTTTTCCTCCTGCAAGGGAAGCAAGAAGATGCCTCAGTCAAGCAGTAGGTTAAAGCCCTAGAAAAGCCCTGAGTTATTAGCAAAGCTCAAAAGAGAATGCAGGGGAACCACCAGAGAAGCTTAAGAGAGTAAGGGTGGATAAATTACTTTCCACCTCATGCTAAACTTTAAAGGCAAAACAATGAAATGTTTATTGTCTTGCTGTGTATTCCATACCATCCTCTTCTTTTTCATATATGGAACTCATTGTTTTCATTGACATAAATTAACTCACGGCACGTACAGTTGGATAAACCCCTGAAGCATTCTTTTCTTTCTTTTCCAATTTTACCAGTTTTTTCTGTTAAGCCACCCCCCCCCCCATGCAGCTGTGGGAAAACAAGGGATGGTTTAGCATGGCCATCCTTAGGACTTCCTGTAAAATTCCATGTCTGAGGAAGCATGATTGCAGGATAAAAACCTCATCTGTAAGCACCCTTAAAGAGCAGATTGGATGGATTAAAGGAAGACTCCAATCGTGCATAATAAATAGTGATGGCAGGGTGCATGTAAACCAAACATGGTAAGTTCTGAGAACTGGCACTAGAAGCTGACAATATACACACCCATTGGTTTGCATCTGCATGAATCTATTCCCTCCCCATTCCTAGACCATTTCTGCAGTTCCTAAAAATGGATAGCTTTCTTATGCCCCTATCCAAGTATAGAAGGCAACACATAAGAAGTTATAATTTTTGGTTGTAATTTTTAAAAAGAGCCTTTCTGAAGCATAGTGAATGCAGTAAGCCTTTTGACTGAAATAGTGTTTGATTGCCTAATATGTACATCTATCATCTATAATGAGAAGGCAATACAAGGCTGACCTTACCCAGTGGGAGAAAAATCTGCCATGTCCATTGTTTTACTGGTTGGACCCCCTGACACAGCATGATTAAACTAATCTTGATGGGGTTTAAGTGACTCATAACTAACTTGTTCCATTATTTCAGTGGCATTAGTGTAAGCATGGCATATCTGGATCCAATGCCACATTAATATCTGTATGCCCCTTTAGGATCAAAAGTCAATAAGGTTTTATATGCAACACTAGAGCAGTTCACTACAGGTTTACTTCTTGAATTACCTGTGAAAGTACCATGCCTCTGTAAGATTTGTACCACAACTTTAGTACAAAGGCTGAGGTGGCCTGATACGTTATTTACTTATTACATTAATATCATGCCCTTAATCTGAGGAGGTCAGGGTCCTGTTCATTTTCTTCCTGCTCCTTATTTTATCATCACAACAACCCTGCAAGGTGGGTCAGTTTGACTGTGACTGGTGCAAGGGCACCTGGTACACACATTCTTGGAAATTTTCACTTGGGTCTCTCGAGTCAACAATGTAATCGGTTCACCATAATGTCTCATCAAAGGACAGGGCTCAGTGAGGTTAACTTTTGTCTAGGAAAGAGAATTTTAGCAGGTGCAGTTTGTCATTCAGGGCTGCAAGAATAAGTAAAGTTCATTAGCTGAAATCCCTACTTGTATATGATTAAATTCTTGCATGTAACTGGATGCTTGCATAACTGTTAAACCTACAGGAGTCCATCAGTTATTCAATATGATAATCCTAGCTAAGGTGCTTCCAAGCATCATGAGTAAATCTGCAATAAACAGAGAATGAGTCATACAGTTCTGTTGTTCTGGGTAGATACAGTTGGTTAGATAGCTGTTTCAGCTTATGTTCTCAATGGAGCAGAATGCAGGACAGCAAATGCTGGTAACATTGGGGCAAAATATAGTAGGATAGCAATAATTTAATACCTGCTGTAGAGAAGAACAGTGTGGAAGAGAAGTAACTGTTGAAGTTCATGTGGGAATAGACTGTTGCAGTTGGAAAAATGCACGGCACACACATTTTATGGTCTTAAATATTAATGGTTCAGGTTATTGGCTTGTTCACTGCTCTTGGGCTCAGGGCATATTTAAGCAAGCCTTGGACAATTACTTTTTGGTAGAGTCGCTACCTTCTCCAGGTTACTGGCAGAAACTCCTAAACATGGGTTCCAAAAACACTATTTAAATTCCCCAGAATGCCCCACTGTAGTGTCATTCCAGGGCATTGTGGGAAATTACAATGGGGGCTGTCAGATATTTTTTTCAATACAGCAGGCATCCAAGGCTGACCCCACCAGGACCTTGACAGTTCCCTGTGGATACCATCTGCTGACACTGGGCCTGCTTGGGAGTAACATGTGACTACCAGTGAGAGCTTATTCCTTTCGTCTGTAGGGAGTGTGTGTTTATGTGCTCCTGAGCCTCTACCATATGGTCTCTGCTACTGGTGTGGCAATTCTTATGTGGCTTTTGGTTTTATACACATTAGCAGACATGTTATTTTATCCCCTTAATCTGAAGAAAGGAGCAGGGAGTCTTGCTCAAAAGTCACGTCTGTATCAGAAACAAGTCAAATGAAAGCTTCACATATGGCAAAGCAATATGGTTTTGATTGTGACATATTTTATAAAATGTATGGCACACACGTATTTAAAATATATAAGACCATACAATCATAGTTTGTGTTCTGGCTGCCTTTCATCTCAATGTGATTTACAAGCTTCACATATGTGCAGAGATCGCATTGCTTACTGCCAAACAGCAGCTACTTCTGGGTTGGTGCTCATCCGCTTTTAACATTGCCCTGCAACAGTGCAAAATACCGTATCTGGAAAATTGGAATCTTTACCATGGTAGGAGATGGATTTTTGCCACCACCTGAAGCCTGGCAGATCAATTCAGATTCAGAATGACTTAACACAAGGAAGTGGGTGGGGGAGGGAAGATAAGTATATAAAAAAGCCCAAGTAGTTGCAAAAATAACCTTTTGTTTATTCTTTCATGCTTTATTGTTTGCAGTGGATCTATATTCATCTGTACGTGTTATCTTCTGGGGGTTGTAAGCCACTGTGTGCACTGAATTGTGGAGAGGTGCTTTAAAATAAGCAAAAGGCACAAAATAAGTAATAACTATGCAAAACACTCCACAAGTAGGCTTATTTTGCATTTTTCTTAGTTTCACTAAGCAGGCAGAAAAAAGACTGACCAAAGTGATACAGTAGATTTATAACAGATTTTCAACTAGGTCTGCTTCTAGAAGGTTACAGGTAACATGAAAAAGGAAACTGCCCTTCCATGGGCTCACCTTGCAATAGAGACACAGGCAAGAAGATGCAGGGTGATTCTGGATGGAGGGCTCCTAGCCCTAACAATCAAGAGGGATTGTGCACTTATTCCGTATTTTCTACTTTGTGGAAAGAAACCAGGGGGAAGAAACAGTGGGAAAACACAGGATGTTTACAAATGGAATATAACACTGTCTGGACAGCACCTCCTGCTCCTGACACAGTTAATGAGGCAGGCTGATTACATACATGAAAAAGTCTTATCTGGAAGCATCTCCAAGGCATAGCCATGTCCAATGTTCACAATGAAAGAGATAAACAACAAGATATTCCACAAATCTGTGTAAGGGCCTGTGCTTAGCTTATTACTTAATTACCTGCACAAGGTTATGAGCACTGAAGTGACAACATTTGCAGCTGATACACAATAATCAAAATAATTAATTAAATCTAAAACAGTCCTGAGAGGTTAAAAGAAAGACTTCCCAATTATTGGGAGTCTAGGAGGGGAAATGGCAGCTAAAAATCAGGGTTGAAAAGTGATGCACACTGCAAAATAATAGCCACTCAAGAAAGATCTGCTGGTGTCACTGTGGTTTACTCTGTGAAAATGTCAGTTCAATGTTCTTCTGTCATCAAAAGGCAATCTCTATATAACCCTGAACTTGGAAGTCCTGCGTAGATGCTTATGATGTCCTATGCAGATGGTTCAAAGTGTGTTTATGATGTCCTGTGCAGATGGTTCAAAGTGAAGTATGCTTCCTGTAGTTTTGCCAAAAATAAATGAATTTCAAACTTTAAAATTATTGCCAGATATATGGATATAGGATTGCAGTCCACTTATGTTTATATATGTATGAATGGGAGAGAAAGAGATGATAGGCTGGTTTAGATGAAGGAAGTCCATGTACCACGGCATTTTTTTGTATGCCGTCCTGAGACATCTGTAGTGGACAGGTGAGAAAAGCTTTTAATAAATAATAAAAAAAATAAATCAGGGCAAAAATAATTTGTGGAAAGTGGGCATTGGGATGCCTATTTATGCATAGCCAAAAAAAGACAAAAGGGGGCACACACACATATATGTATATAGTTTGCATGTACTGCTTTATATGCATAGATGCATATTCAGGATTACAATTGTAATTTAAATAGAAATACAGATTCTTTCTCCATAGTGGAGAAGACTGTGTGTGCTCACTCCGCTGCCCAAGGGCTAACAGTGGACAGGCAGCTTCAACGTGACTTTCCTCCTTTCTTAGGGTTCTTTATCTTTAAATCAAACTTGCACTGAACAGTCCTTCAAAGAAAGGGCAGTCCTTTGTCAAGTAAGTCACATGGCCATCCTATGTACCAAGGGAAGAGTAAAGAGAGCACTTTAATCAAACCTTGCTTTCACTGGTTTCTGTAGTGATAGTATGGACTCAAGTGTTCCATGAATTAGTTTACAAAGGGAAGCACTTCTGGAGAACACCTTTAAAGAACTGAAACCAAGGGTAGCAACTATTTTGAGTAGCCACAGGAAGTTGAAAGGTGTGAAGTCAAATTTGTTTGTTCCGCACGTCAGGCCCTTGGAACATCATTTACCAGGTTTCCATTTGTACAATATAAAAGCAATTAGGAAAATGATAGGCAGTAGAGAGAAGGTAATTAAATACCAAGAAGTGCAACAACATGTCTTGAGTTCATAGAATAAATTGATTCTTTGAGTTCAGAACAGACATTGTCAAATATATATATATATATATATAGAGAGAGAGAGAGAGAGAGAATGAATCATGGATCATTTCAGAAAAATAATTACTGAATTGTTACTTACTTTTTGAAACAATAGTAAAACTTTAGTTTCTGGGAACATCTTCCCTCCTCCTGAACCTCCCTGGCTTTTAGGATTGCCAGGTTGCAACTGGAGGATTTGGCAGTAACCTCACAATGCACTGTAGGGTGAAGTAGCTACAGCATCTTTCAACTGGACTTTCCTTGCCCCTTCACTGCCCCGCCCCAGGGCTGACTGTACCCTCAGGCAGAGCCTCCAGCAGCAGATACTGGGTGGCAACAGCAATAGAGCTACCCCTCCTGAGCCCCTGTCTCACAGGACAGAGCTGTGTGCATCACTCAGCCTCTCCAGCACCCTCTGAGCTAGCCAGATGCCCTCACGTGTGGTAGAGGACACGACATCACCAGTGACAGAAGTAAGATTCTGCCGCTGGAATGTGGTGAAGGCACCACCTCATTTATCACCACATCTTGGGCTAGCCCTGCTTCCCCTCATCCATCTACAGAGTGGCACATCTGGTGTGTTGCATACTGCAACGGTGGGCAGAATGAGGGTACTTGGTCTCATACCTTCACATGAATTTAAAGGTACAGCACAAAGGTACAGTGCAATTTGATCAG
Source organism: Varanus komodoensis (assembly GCF_004798865.1). Taxonomy (NCBI): domain Eukaryota; kingdom Metazoa; phylum Chordata; class Lepidosauria; order Squamata; family Varanidae; genus Varanus; species Varanus komodoensis. The sequence continues at coordinate 126,131,210 of NW_025335268.1, forward strand.
TTACAACTGACTTGAACAATCCTACTGTGTTTTAATCTTTTCTGCTCAGGCCTGGCTCTACCTGACTTCTTTTTCTGAGATGTGAATCCTATGCTGCCTGGAGGCAAGCTTTCAATTGTGGCACCATTGTGAATCAGCCCTCTAAAAAGATCTATTCCCCTTCTCATGACCATGCTGCTCAGTTTTAGGCAACAGTGGAGTAGCTTTGTATTCAGAAAGGCTTTTTAATATTTTAATTTGCTGCTCTGTTTATTTTAACTTGTTTTGCATGTACTTTTGCTTTACATGTTATTGAGCTGTAGCTTTCATTCTACATTGCCAAGGGAACAATCAGTGCAAGGGAAATTTTAAAATGTTAGAAATAAATAATGGAAAAATAGAAAAAGCAATGAATTCAAGGAAAAAGTAGGTGTTTCATGTGCATGGTGGGGAGAAGGTAGATTTTCAGTAGCAGAGTAAAATGACTTACTAAAGTCAACAGGTTCTGAAGGGCTTCAGGAGTTGCCTTTTGGTGTTCATATCTCAGATTTTTTTTAAAAATAAAGCCTTGAATATAACTTTGCAAACTTGACTAGCTACACACACATTAGCTCTGGACATTTGTGACACAGAAAACCTGAAAGAAAAAAACCATCTCACTTCCAATTTACAAAATTGGTCTGATCACCCAGAGGTGATTCTTGTCAATTGCAGGCGATCAGGCTAGCGGCAGCTGCAATCTTCCTCCAGGTTTTGTCCATCTACGCCATGGGTCCTCAAACTATGTGGGCTGCATCTGGCCCGCACCACAGGTTTTGCACTTGCTGGGTGTGTGTGCAGGCGTGTGGCTTGCTTGCAAGGAGGTTGTTTTGGATGCGCTCAGAGAAATGATCTCCTTGTGAGCAAGCCTGCACCTTGTTGTGTGCATGCCTGGTGGCAGCTTGCTCACGGGGAGATCGTTTTGGAGTCGATCAGAGAAAACGACCTCCTTGCGAGCAAGTCGACGCCTTGCCCTGTGTGCCCCCTGTCCCCGCCTCCTGTGCGCGCCTGCCCCGCCCCCACACCGGCCTGCGCCCCCCCCCACCCGCACCGCTTTGGTGTCCCCCACCCACCACTGGCACCTGTCAACTGGCCCCCTATTGAAAACGTTTGAGGACCCCTGATCTACGCCAACCCAGCAATGGATTGGGTTTGAAACAAATGCTGTAAAGTACACCATTTACAGTTATGCCTGTTAAAACAAGGAGATGGTGGAAATATCAATCTGTAGCTTTGCTGTGGTGTGATGAAGAATCTTGTGTTTGTGTGCAGTCCATGCATGTGTGAGTAGAGCTGGGCTTTCACAATGAATTATTAAACTGCAGCTCACATACTGTCAAAGGAAACTGTGCTAATCTAATCACAATCCATCTAGTAGTGCCACATCTGTCCAACACCTCCACCTCTTCATTTCCAATAAGCCTTAAATAGGACATAATTATTAATGTCTACCAGCCTGTCAGATGGAGCAGCAGATTCAGCTGTCTTTCCGTATCAAAGGGATTGTACACCTGATTTCTCAGACATGGTTGGAATCAAACTTTTGTGACTGAAGCAATGCAAGCCAGAAACATACACCTGTCATTGCATACCACCAGTGAGGACAGCAGGCCATAGTAAGACCCATGGCTCCTAGATAACTGCAGCCAGGCATGAAACATGTGAGACAAGATAAGAATCAAGCACATATAGCATATACCTTGGCATCAGGGGTGAACCAAGTCTCAGGTGGCTTGGGAACCTTCCAGTCCTCAATTTGCTGTCCTACCATATATTTCAAATGAGTCGCTGTTGCATAGGTGAGAAGGGATGCATATATTGGAGGATGTATTTTGTATTCAAAACATCCAGAGTTCTATCTCTGGTGGCTTCACCAAGCAGGGATGGAGAAAAGACCTATCAGAACCCTGGAGAGCTGGCACTGGTCAAAGGAAGCAATACTGAGCTGCATGAACCAGTACTTATGGATGTATACTGTCCTATAAGGCAGCTTATAGTGTCTCTAGGGTGGTATCCACGAGCATTTTTAGCTTTTTTATAATGTGAAGGAAGCTACTTAAAAGAGATGCATGGTGGAGAGCAGCTCGCGTAGAAAAAATGAGGGCCATTTTAAACAAAAGCACTTCTCCAAAGTGACATCCTACACACGAGGTAATCGTCAGTTCCAGGGCCATGATTGTGGACTTATGTTAAAGGTGAATTGGATTAACTGCATTCCACTTGGGATTTGTTGATCTTGGGAAATTCAGTTTGTTTGAGCTGGATGGAATTCCTGTTGGCTTCAACAAAGAGAAGTGGTTTGAGTCAGGGGGTTTCTATGCACTGCCCTCCCTACGACAGGCTGCTGCTTGCACATTTTAAAAAAGACTAAGTAAATGTTCCCAAATCTCACTATTTGCACAATTTGTATAAATTTGCACAATTTCAGCAAATTTGTACAAATTGGACAAATCACTATTTTGTGTGTTTTGTGCAAATTAGTACCAGAAAAGTACGTAGATCTGTAAAATCAGACATCTGCCCACATTGATACCTGAAAATCACATGGTCATCATATGGTTTTGTGTAAATTGTACAAGACCACCATGCTTTTTGGGTGCTGATTTGTACAAATTGGCTGATTTTACACACATTTCTATTAAAAAAATAAATAAATAAATACAAATCATGGCCTGTTTTAGAAACAGGCATCTGTGCGCTGGCTTGATTTGCACCATAGAGAGTTGGCACCAGTGCAGGGCTGATGAAACAGAATCCAGGAGACTGAACTGGGGAGATCCATCAGAATTTTAGCCCTAGCCCTGGATTCCTCACACATTCCTACATTCCACAATTATAACCAGAACTTAGTGGGACATCTCATATTGAGTTTTTATAGTTTATACTCAGAAAACTTCTCAGATGATTGATCTAAAACTTGGCAGAGGACAAGGAGTTGTTCTGAATATGGTCAGTGCTGATTTTGAAATGACTTATTTATAACAGTTTAAAGTTTGATGAATGACCTCCAGCATTTTGACAGGTATTGTCTGTTTTCTTTCTTTCTCACAGACTTAGCTGAACTTAAACTGTATCAGCCAACTCCTCTGTTTATACAGCATCTTTTGGAAACAACTCATTGTGTCAGGTCATAGGGGAGATCTAGTACATGCTGGTATTTGTTGCCAGTTGGGTACTTGTAATGTGGAAAGGTAGTTTTGGTTGCATTCATACGGCGATTCTAGCAAATAGACAACTCTGCGACTTGGGCTACCACCCTGCCACTTGCAGTTATTCTGCTCCAAAACAGTGGTGAGGGAAACTAGCCACAGCACATGATGCTATACCATATCCATGTTTGTGCAGTAACACATTTGTTAGATGCCTGGCCTGTAACAGCTATAGTTTCACAGCATTTTTGGAGCCTGGGTAAATGTGAAAAACTCTTAACAAAACATGTTAACCCAATACATTGTTGTTCATTCGTTGCTTGAATGCTTTTGCATGGTCCAGCCATATGCAGGGATATGCCAGTGCTGGCACACATATATTGTGCATAAATTATTTATTATTATTGATTAAATGCATTTTATGCCACTCAATAGCCCAAAGGCTCCCATCATTAGGTGATGCATGAAGAAAGAAGCATTTAAATACTGAGTGACTGCATGGAGTGCAGTGATAGGTGATGTTTCTTCAATAGCCTGTACATGGATGGGTACGGTGACTTCTTAATCAGCTTTGGGAATACTCATCCATCCACCAGTCAGAAAGTAGCCACTGGAACTAAACCTCCCATCCAGCTCAAGGAATGCAAACAAAACACTGGAACCCTTTGAACCAAACCTTGGATACCCCTCTAGCCACCCAAACTAAGCCTCTGAATTTTTGACCCATCTGAATCCTTCGGCTCAAGTGTGCCTGGCTGGTACAGGGAAGATAGTGCTAATGGGTCTCAATGGTAAGAAGGAGACTTCTAAAAAAAATGAAAGAAACGAGCACTGATCAGACAGGAAATGCCTTATGAAAGTTGAGTGGATTGCCTCTGGATGTTTACAGAATAACCTACCAAATAACTGGTGCCTTGGGGATATTTTGTGAGCTCTTGAAACAAATGTTCACTTTCTTTCTTTTTTATCAATGCTATCAATCCTTTGCGGGTGACCAGTGCTTAGATGGATTTGGGACTGAAAGATGGTCTGTTGCATTTCACAGTTTGTTCACAGAGAAATCCTGCTGTTTTGGTTTCTCTAGCAGCCTTTCTTCTTGCAGAAATATGCTCAGCACGCCCAGGTAAGAGAGAGAGAGAGACTGAGATTCACACCATCTTGGGCATTTAAAACAGGGAAACTGAAAGAAAGTATGATAGAAGGGAGCATCAAGCAACCAGAAGTGCTCCACTCGTGTTTCCCCAACTCCTCAGTTGTCAGGAAACACACTTGCCAGAGCTTAATGTCAGTTCTATCAGCTGACACTTGATTCTGGTTCCACTTCCTACACTGAGGAATCAGACATTTTAACTACTTTGGATGTACCTCACAAATTCCAGAGTATTCCAGGCTTCCCTGGGTGGTACAGTAGAACTTCCAGCCTTATAGAATACTACAGACCTCTAATGAGGCTTAACTGCTCCCAGTAAAATGCACAGGTAAGAACAGAAATAACAACAAAAGTAAGTTGCAGACATGGAATGAGTTTGTTTTTAAGTGGTAGGGTGAGGAACGCTACTACAGAAAATCAGCCTCGTATCAAATTCTGTCTTTCTGCTTTGCAATATGTGGCTCAACTTTCTCATGTCCTTATTATAACTGTTTTCTTGCCCACTTCAATGGCATCCAAGAAGGTGGAGGAGAAACAAGGCCATTTTTATTTTATTCAATGTACTTTTGAATTGCCCCTCCACTCAATGAATGTTTGCAGCAATTTACAGTAAAATTGGAACAACAGTTAAATGCTACCATTAAAATAAAAATGCATGGGTAAACTATAGTATAATAACCTCATGAGAGAGGACATGAGATAGGTTGAACCTATCAGTTGAGGAGAGAGAATGATTTGGCATTGGGTTGTTCTGCCTGAGAAAAAGATGCTTCTGAGGCATAATCACATGTGGACTAAAACTTGGGGAGCCATCCCTGTTCTTCCCTAAATGGCAAGCCTGGGGGGTTATTTTCCCCTCTTCCATTTCTGGTCACAGCCTGTACAATTTAAGAATGCCTTGAAACAGAATTTCTTCTTTCTGTTTAATATTGACTAGAAAACAGAGACAATGCCTTTTTACTTCTTTTCTTTGAAAAGAAACCAAGATGTATGAAAAGGCTAGTCAACAAACCTGACATCTTTGTGAATTTTCCCTTGACACCATGAGGACTTCTGTGTTGAGGAGAAGCTGGTTTTCTCAAGGATCTTAGAAAGCCATGTTGTAGGGGCCAGGGAGGTGAGGGGGACAGCACCATTTCTTTTCATAAGAAATCCTTCAGTGGTGCACTGACAACCTGATAATTACAAACATTAAACTGATTTATTGGTTTTTAGAGTGTGGTTGTGTGGAACCTGTGAGGGTGTTCCTTGTGCTGTACAATATCCTGAGGGTCCCACTCTTCAGTGAGGGGATGTTGCGGGGTAGGGAATGGAGTGGTTTTGCATCAATGAAATGCCTGAGGCTGCTTCTGAGACTGGAGGCCTCTATATAGCATAGGCTTGGCTTAAGTGGAAGCAACACCACTGTATCTGTTGGACATGGCGAATACATATTTCACCACAATTGCCAGCCTTTTGATTACCAATCAACTGAAATTAGTTACAAAGCCTCCTGCTTTCATTTAAGTTTTGAATGGGAGGAAGAATACACCACACTAATGGACAAACTCCAGCAATGGATTTTCAGTTATGGTCTTAAAAGTAGCATGTTACTCCTATTTAAAATGGACTTGAAGATGATTTAAAAACATCAGTTCTTTGTGTTCCTTTTCTTGAAGGTGTTTGCCCTTTCTCATACTGCCATATCCCTCTTTCCATCTTGCCACAAAATTAAGAATATAGGATCTGGTTGGTAGAGGATAAATTTTGGGGGATCCAACCTGAGGCAGTAGGCCTGGTGCATATATGTTTAGATTAGGGAAGGGGAAATTCTGCAAGGCAATCTGTTAATAATGTCGGAAGGTACATGTCTCGTGTGCAGTTATCCCATTATTCCCTCAAGACTGGGCTTCTGTCTGGGGGCTAGCCCAGTGCTGGGATTATACTGCAGACAGTGACTGTGTGGTATGTGCTGCTTCGCTCACCACCACAGTGAGCCACGAGAGAGGCATGCTCAGCATCTACATCGTGCTTTTTCCAGTTCCAAGTGAAGACCTTCTTCTCCCAGGAATTTCAGTCTTCCGGTTCCTGTTGTTTTAAACCCTTTACCATATTTTAATTCTTTGTACTGCTTCTAGGTTTTACTTTGGCTGTCTTCTATTTTATACTCTAGTTATAAACTTTTATAGTGTGTTGTTGTATCTTAGGGATTTAATTGTTGTGCCACACCCAATAGAGCACTGACTATTGGGAGGTATAGAAACATAATAAACAAACAACTAATAAAGAATTTGTGTATATATCAATAGGTGCCATTGGAGGACTGAACAAAGTGCTGAGTATTCCGGCACTTTACGTGATGGCCGTTCCATGTTGGAACTTGTCTTGCCCTACCTAACCCTACTCTGTTTACTCTGTCTTCTTCTTCTTTGGCAAAAGCACAAACCTCTCCCCCAGTTTGTTACCACCCAGCAGGGACTGCTAGACAGTGCAACTCACACTCTCTGACTAGCAAGCCTTTTTCTTTTACGTATTTCTCTGGGGGCAATGATTCCGCCTCTCCTGAACTGAAGCACAGAGGTGGTGGGGGTGAATAACTGCATGACTATTCCACTGCAAGGAAAGGTCAGGGAAAGGCAACCTAGTGCTGTTCAGAATGTTTGGGCTACCTCCCCATCAACTCCAAACAGCATGGACAATGGTCAGGGATTATGGGTGCAGCAGTCCAAAACATCTAGAAGACACCAGGTTGCCTACACAATGCTATTCTCCCCATCTGTGATATGGAGAGAGCATAAAGAAGTTTGGTGAGTGAAAGGGACTTGCAGGGATTAAAAGTGAAAAGGGATTAAAAACTATAGTAAGATTTTGTTGTGCTTTGAGCAGTTGCATGGATGTGCTTGCAGATCTGCATGGATCTTGGAATTATTCAGAAAAGTTATGGTTCTCCAAACACCACAGATGCTGCCAGCCAATGTCCACTGGGGCTGATGGGACAAAGACATCTTTTGAATCCCCAGCAAATCCATACAACTGAAAGGGGAAACTAGGTTATCTAAATTTTGAGATCATGACTTCAAAGCAGGTATAGGGGAATCCATGAAGCCATACAAATACATTCCTCTGAAATTTCATTCTCCTCTTCCAGTAACAACCCCCAAGGCACAGAGAACTTTAGACCATGAGTGCAAACCAGGGTGGATAGATTTACAGTCACAAAACACACCAACAGTAATACATTTCTTTTCACAAGTAACGGAAGCAATGCAGTTTGTGCATGTCACTCAGAATTAAGGAGGGCTGGAATTTACAAACATGAGCAGCAGGTCTTAAGAACATCAAAATCTACCTCTTCACATATAATATTAAAATTCCACTGCAAAAAGGGACAATGAGAGGGAGAACTTGCACAGCTGAACTCACCCACAAAGATATAAACCGCAAGTTTTTTACTGCTCTGTTCTCTCGTCTCATACACAGACAAAGCCACTCAATTGAACCCATGTTCTTTCACTCCAGCAACAAGTCCACTGCACAGAGAAACAAACAAGTTTAGATTCATGAGTGGTGCATGTGTAGGAAATCAGTCTCACAAAATCATCATCTCATCAGCACCATCACTGTAGACTCACAGAAAAGTTACATTTGGAATCCAACAGCAAGTTCTGAGAGCATCCCAAATCCATCTCTTTGTATGTAGTAGTATTCCACAGGGTTTTAAAAAAAGTATTCCTTTAGAGCCGCTTTATTCATTTTTGTTTTTTCCAGCACCAAACAGTGGGGGTGGTCATGGGGAAATCCATTCATGCCATGCCAAAAAAAAAAAAAAAAAAAAAGGCACCCAAGCAAAAATCCTCCCCTTTCACACATCCAGAGAAAACCTACACCAACCCCCACTATTGCTCTAGCCAACCAGCCAGCTCCACCCATGCTCCTCCTCATGCACAAAGTAGCAGTTTTTTCCATCATGCTCCAGCTAATATAGTCACTATCCCATGACCTCAAAAAGAGAGAGAAAATCTTATCCATCAAGGTATGATGCAACTTCTTCCATTTACACAACCAAGTCTGATACCCAGCATAGTTGCCCTGTCTCTGAGTAAACATCTTGAACATGTGCAGGAGGACTGGATCAGCCTGTGCGTCTAGGAAGTAATGGAGTTTCCAAGACCGGAACAGCAGAGGAAACTGCCACAATGAGTGTGCTGCACTTGCAACAGTGGAGCAAAGGGTGGGGGGAGCAGGGCATTCATGCAGGGAAGCGGAACCTCCCTGCCCACATGTGGCAGTGGAGCTGCTTACAGGCACATGAAACTCTCCAAGAGATGTTCCAAAGCATCAGTTGCGCTGTGCCTCATTCCCACACTACTCAGGACAGTTATTTGAGTTTCCAATCAAGGTTAATGAAAATAATGCGATTTGCATTTCCCACTGCTTCCAGTGTATAGTTGCATCTTAAGCAATGTGCACATGGACAAGTGGAGGGACACTGCAGAGAGCACCTGCTGTTCCAGCAAGTTAGCCAGTTTTCTATGATATTCCATTCTACTTCCCTTTATGTTTTTGTCTCCCCTTTGGGCTGCTGAACACCAACATCAAATGTCTTCAAATATTTTTGTGCTATTTTCTATAGTTGTATAACCTTGAATACAGCTACCCAGGTGTGCACAATAGTGTGGGTGGCCAGGGAGGAAAAATGGATATGGCCTTTATTGCGCTTTCAGTTTCCTGTTGGCATGTTCTCAGAATGGGTTGGTGGGGTAGGTATGAGAAACATGCTGGGGAAGGTTATCACTCCAGTCTGTGCTGTACTTAAAGGGAGCGGAGGCCTTGGCTTGGCCTCTCCCCTGCATCAACCAACACGTATGAACTTTGGGACTCCCCCCAAGGTGCCGATACCACCTTCTTGTGTCTGGATGGTTCCATTTTAGGTTAATAAGCATTAGCATTCACACATGAACAATGGAAACGGAATGAAGAATACACACATCCATTTTCTTCAAATGCACATGTGATAACATCCTAGGCTCAGGATGTAAGTCATATCCTCTCCACATAAAACTTTTGGGCCTCTTGAATCCCAGGTCTACACACCTATAGATTTTCTATGTCTCCAGTCTCTCCAAATATTCTTAGCCACATGGGTTATCACTATTACCACTAGGGGGCATATTACAGCTTGCATAGCATGTGGCTGCCTGACTGGAAGTTAACAAGCCTAACACAATCCTTCTATTTTTGTTATTTTTCTTTTTTATTGTATGGGATCATCTCTGGACACTGCTTGTACTTTGATCTTTCCAAAGTTTGGCATCATTCCTACAAAGAAAGGGAGAGACTGAGAGAGAGAGAGAAGAGGTCTTTGTTCTCCACAGCTGTTGTCATTGTGTAGAAAAATCTCAGCACAGGTATTAAACACTCGTTATTGATCGGTCAGCCGGTGGTCCAGTTTTATCTTCTCATACCTGTTGGAGTGAGTTTATTTGCACTACAAATAATTTGGTTCCTGAGGTCTTGCTAAAGTTAAAAGCACAGGGTAGGCTGGAACGCTGATGGAAAAATGTCGAGGGACCTACAACAGGAGGCTCCCATCCAATAAAACAACACCGCACTTCCAGTGACAGACTGTTAATGCAATACCACAGGCTGCATCGATAGCACCATGCTCCTGAATAGCTATATTTTAATGTAGCACAGAGCTTATCCAAGTTTGCTGCACTCCGCAGGCAAGTGATAATGCCATTACTTGCAACACCGCTGGGCAAGGCTTCAATGCACTTTTGTGGCCCAATCTTTTAAAAAAAGGAAAAAAAGTTGCTGCACACATTATCTCCGTGCCTTTCTGATACTAATACGTACCCACTCACACATTCCTCAAGAGCTGTCTTTTTAATAGAGCACTACAGTATCCCTACTCCGATTCACATCTATTCTTGGGCAAGCTGCTGAGATAAAACAGTGCATGACTCCCATATACACACACTCTTCAGAAACAGCATTGGGTTTATTGTCTGTCGTATTCCTACATAATGGCAATGCTAGATATTATGGGCATACAGCTATTATTGCATATTCTTTTTCTGGCTTAGCTTCGATATTCAGTAGTGACACTGGCAGACATTTATGACAATTAAGACACCATGATACATCCTAAAAGGCAGAGCATACTAACAAAGCCATTTATGCTGTGCAAAATCTACCCATCCTTAGTTGAACAAACTGCTAGTCATTTGGCTAATGGCGACATCTTTTCTCCAAAGCATAGACAATGACAATGAACTGGACTTCCTTCTGGAAAGGAAAAAGTCCATGAACAAGATGGGTCCATGACTTCCTTCCATTTTCACCAGTCTCATCTCTGCTCTAGCAACATATAACCTCATTGTGGCTCCTAACAGCAGGACTGCACTGGATGTCTGCTGGTGTTGGATTCATGTGGGTGAGCACAGACATGTATAAAGCTGTCACGGTTGTGTATATGCATACAACTCTCACAAACACAACTGAATCACACACCCCAGCCGCAAAATGACTTCTGTATGCCAAGCTCTGCCCCGTCATTTTCCAAGCTCTCTTCATGAGGTGACTTAACCTCAGCTGAACACCTTGTAGGACCCCATGCTGTATGTGAAAAGGCCATATGGCGTGGCACATATAGGAATGAGGGAGGAGGGCCAGCACGCATGACCACTTTTTTTCTCCCATGATGCTCCCTCAAGCGCTCTTTGGAACCCTGAAGAGGACCTACCTGTCTTCCCCAAAATGACCTAAAATGGTTTGTGACTCTGCCCACCTTTTCATTCTCTTGCCAATCATTCCCTTACTCCTCATTTAGTAAAGGTGCTTCTGGAGTTTGTAGCACGACCAATCTAACAACATTCTGTGGGAAAGAAAGATGTTTCCATCTTTCCATTCTTGACAAATATATCAAGAAATGCTTCCTTTTATCTGCCCTGCATCTCCCTCCGTTTATTTCATTGAATGACCTTGGGTTCTGGTATTAGAAGAGAGGAAGAAACACTTCTTGCTATTTTCTTCCCGCCATACATAATTTTATAGAGTTCTATTAAGTCCCCCCTTTTTTCTCAGCCTTTTTTCTCAACTGCAATGTTACAATTTTTCCTAATAGGGGGAATTGCTCTACCCCTTGATCATTTTAGTTGCCCTTTTTGGCATTTTTCCAGTTCTACAATATCCTTTTTGAAGTGTACTGAAAATTACAGTACACAATATTTCAACTGTGGTTGTACCATAGATTTGTATAAAGGGATTATGATTTTGGCCATTTTCTTTTCTGTCCATTTTCTAATGATCCCCAATATGAAATCTGACTTTTTCACAGGAGCTCCACACTGATTTTTTCCATGAAGTTAACCACCACAACCCCAAGATCCTTTGCTTTGATATTAGACCAAAACATGGATTGCAACAAAATACGTTGCAATTTCACTACCCTGGTCAGGAAGACAATTAAATGAAAATAAAATCACTTGCTTGTGTGGAATGAGGTCTCTTCAAGCCTGTACCTTTGTAGATGTGTTGCCTGAGAGCCAGGTCAGTATTCTCCTCTTAGGTGTCCGAGGCTGTAGAGAATGGCTTGTCTAAAGCCACCTAGTGAGTTTCATGCCTCAGGAGAAAAACTTCACCAAGCAGCAGCTCCAAGCTTTGGAAAAACTAAGCCCACCTCCTGCCATAAGGTGCATGCCATGAAGCCCCATGCCGCCACATCACTGGGGCATTCGCCCTCGCCAGAACACAACAGCATCCTCTCAAGAGAAAGCAAATAGGTGTCATTTCTTGGAAAAATGTGCGCCTCATTATCAGATAGTTGAACATGAAGTCCCTAGTTACAGCGAGTAAATAAAGCGTGGAGCATACAGAAGCAGGAGCGCAGGAGGTTTCAGCACGGTCTGGCTCCCACATGTGCCGAGATCATTAGAATGATTTATAGGGAAGAATGCTAGTCTTTCTCCCTCTCTCTCTCTCTTTCCTTTATAATAATACATTAGGCTTTTAACCTCTGACCAAAAGAGGTGGAAGGGAGGATTCAGAAAACACCATGCTGCTCCGCTCGCAGCCCGGCCTGACCTGGGGGAGCTACCTCTCTCCGATCCCGCCCCCTCTCCGCTTCTCCAGCCACAAAGCGAGGGGCGCTTCCGCAGCGCACGAGGGGTTAAGCCAAGCTCTGGAATGCAAGAGTTTAGAGAGAGGCGTCGGCTGCCTTGAGGTCACCTGTGAGGGATTAGCTGGGCCTCGCAGACAGTTGTTGTTTGAGGACTGTCTGAGGCCTCGGAAAGGGGGTGGTGGGGATGGAAAGGGTGCGGGGGGGGGGGGGAAGAATGGCCCTGCGGGTGGGATCTTCCTGTCCTGCTGGGATTATACAACTATCAGATGCATTTGTGAAAGCCGAACTGTAAACTCTCTGTCTTTTTTGTTAAGGAAATAAATCCATCACCGGCTTCAGGGGAAAAGAAGGGAAAAAGCGAACCTCTCTTCTCAGTGTGTTTCAAGGCAAAGGTGGAAGCAACCCGGCGGGGATGGCGCAGTGCACATGCCGGCCAGCTCTTTAGGCACTGAGGAAGCCTTTGTGGCCACAGGCAGTGGGGATCCCTTGTCTTCTCCGGTTGGAACTGGCCAAGCGGGAGTGCCAGCCCCTCCTCCTCCGGATCGGCTTTCTGTACGAGACGCGGATTACCTAAAGGCTCCGAGAAGGAAGAGCCAACTGCGCAACTGAGGGGGGGGGGGGAGTGCTTGTGTGTGCGTGCAGGTCTCTGGCCTTCACTGTTTTCCAAAATGGTCCCGAATAAGTTAGTCTTCGGAAAACATTAGGGGCCAGATCCAATGCGTGTCTGCATGTTCAGACATAAGCTGCCCTAAGAATTCAGTGCAGCTTACTCAAAGTAATAATACCTAGGATCGCAACCTGAAACATTTGCTTATTGCTGCCAGAACCAAAAGCATGACATGTACATTGCTATGTCAAAGAAAAGGGGGTGTAGCTCTTGGTTTTTTTTTTTTAAATCTGCACTTTCCCTTTTTGTTTCCTTAGTGAAAAAAAAAGCAAAATATAGAAGCCTAACTCATAAACAAAAAAACAAAACTTGATTCAATTATGTAAGTGAAGTATTACAAAGAGTGTGCAAATACCAAGCCAAGGCATCATTAAAATATAAGGACCTCTGCAAAGGAAGAACCTCCTGCCTTAGGAAGGATTGCAGGATTGTGCTGTGGATGCTTCCCTTGGAAGGAGGTGCTATGATGGAAAAGGCCCCGTTCTCTGCTCTTGCTGCGCTAACACACAGGAAGTGACTGGGAAACAAACCAGAGCAGATGCTACTATGATTTTCACAAAAGGATGTTTGTGTGGATATGGAACTGGGCTAAAATAAGATAGGTAGTCTGAAATAGCTGCCTGTGCCATAGATCCTTAGAGATTTAACCCCCCCGCCCCCCATGTGTTAACATAGTTCACAAAGCAATTATGCTGGAGAAGCCCATTGGCCTCATTGCAGCTATCCTGGGATAAGTAGTTTTGAGCAGAGCAACTGTGCAGCATTTTAGACCTCAAAGGATCATTAACTTTCACTGGCATTTAAGGACTTTTTAATCAGAAGTCATAGAAGTTTATCTGGATCTGTTCACAATAATTTAGCTGCACTTTTTGGATTTGCAGCAGGCCTAAGAGGCAATGAAATTTAATGGTATTTACTTAATGAAGGCAAGCTTATGCATGCTTATTTTAGATTCAGTTGGATTGTAGATGATGATGATGAAGAATAGCAGCAGCTGAAGAGTAAAGCAATGGTTTGGATCAGGGCCTTTTCTCCAAGGCAGGACGGTGAAGCTTTTTATGGGAGGGAGCTAAACATTATCAGTTGCGAAATTGCAACAGGTCAAGCTACTCTTAAAGGGACAGCTATAAGGCCCAGTTCAGAAGATGGAAAACTTATTTATGCAACAGGAAACATTTCATGAATCCATGACTCTGGTTAGGAATATAATGCTGCTATTTTCTACCCAAGGGGTCCCCAGCCTTTTTGGACTTGTGAACACATGTGGGAAATTGCAAAACTGCTGTGGATGGCACTGCAAAATTCTCCCCAACAGGATGTGGCTAGTCACATAAAAGCTGTCATAGGGCCTGGTGGAAGGTTAGAGGGGTGAGCTAGAGGGGGAGGGGGTGTGTGTGTGCACACGTGTGTGTACTGAGGTGAAAGGATGAAAATGGTAAGGTTGGAGGCTGAGAGGACAGGGGAAATAACGGAATAGAAAAGGGCAACACTAGCAGACTGGAGCAGGGAGAAACAAACTGAGGAGAGAAATTTGCTGGGTTCACACATCACAACCAACCCTGTGTGGTTTCCAGAGTGCAAAGTGTTTTGCCTAGATATGCCTGACAAATGATCGTGTCTTTTTTGCACTAGTGTGTTTTCCACACTCCTCACATAGTCCTCCCACTATTGGCATATATCTCATCAGCCACTGGACCCAATATGTAATCATATGCTGAATGGCTGGAATATTTCTTTCAGTTGTTGCTCTTTCCAGGGGTCTCTGTGATGGCTGTATGGACTGTGGCAATCATCCTGCTGGGTTCAAACAACTGGAGAAATTATGGTAAGCATGGAAACCATAGAACAGACTGTTGTTTCTTATCATGGTTTCTAAAAAACAAATGTACCACATCAAATTATCACAGTAGGGTTCAGATGATACAACAGACCATCTGCAAAAAATCACTGTGGCTTGTTGTCATTTGAACCACCTATAGTGAAGCTAGAGGCTGGGATTGAGGGAAGGGGAAGTAGCAAAGAGATAGAAGAGAGAGAGAGAAAAGTTAGACACTAGAAAGGGAAAGAAATAGACTTGTTTACGATGACCCTATGAGTGAAAGCCCTCCCAAAATGCCGTATCATGACACCCCTGCTCAGTTAATACAAATTCAAAGAATTGGCTTCCCTTTATGGTCTCAGTCAATCGCATATTTGGACTTCCTTTCCTTCTTCTGCCTTCTACTTTCTTCTGCAGGGAGTTTTGCTTTCACATGGTGTGTTCAATTATGACAGCTTCAGTTTTGCCATTTTTGCTTCTAGGAAAAACTCTGGTTCGATTCAGTCTAGGACCCACGTGTTCATCTTTCTGCAGTCCATGGTATTTGCAAATCTCTCCTAACACCATGCTTTGAATGTGAAGAAAGACTACCCTAACATTTTCCAAAGAGAAAATGGGCAGGATGGAGAGCATTTTGGGCACCACAGGACATTCCTGCAGTGCTTTGGTATCAATGGGTGCTGTGCTGGGGACCCTGGTCGACCCCTTGCAGTGCTTAAGGATTTAGTGAATTAAAAACTAAAGCTAAGTGTAACAAGTTCAGCCAGATGTTTCTCCGGCATCATATTAAAAGCTTTCAAGGCTATTGTTTTATTGCCCAGTGTATGATAGAAAACAGGACAAACTTGTCTCTGTTCTATAGAAACTGGTTTTTCTAAAAGCTACTTTCAGTGAAGAAAAAGGTTGCTGACAAATGCTAGTTTAAGCATAGTTCCAACAAGGATCACAAATCATGATGCAAGTCATTCTAAAACTTCCCCACAGGCGGTATAACTTTGATTATAAGACTTTGGGGATAAATCAGTGATCACTATCTCCATCATGCCCTGTTTGCAAATTTCCAGGGCATTCAGCCTGTTACTCTTGGAGGCATGGTTTTTTTTAAATCATTAGATCTTTGGCCAAATCCAGTAAGGTGGACCTTACAGTTTTATGAAAAACAAATAGTTACAAAGTACATTGTTCTACTGGGCACCATCACTTAACAATAAGCAGAAGAGGTAGAGTGATCACTGCTGGGAAAACATGAAAAACTACATCTCCTAGCTCAGTGGTACTTCAAGACAGTTCCATCAAGGTAAAAGATTAAAAGAGTCCCACCTCCAAGGTCCTGTGATCATGTTTGGAGCCCCTGCTCTGACTCCCTCACAACAAGCATGGAAAGATCCAGGTTGGCTTGCTCTCTGTGGCTGGAAATTGGTCTCAGAGAGAAAGAAAAGAGGCATGCCAGGAAGCTGGGAAGCCTGTAGCTTCCAAGCAGTGCCACAGCCTCCTCTCTCTCCCTCTATGGGGCTTCAACTATATGGCCAAAAGTGTGTGTCCAGATGAAGTCCAGGGTGTGAGGTGCAAGGCAGTATAAATTACTACCACCTTCCGCACACTGTGCACTAGTTATGCATAAGTGTTAGAGTTTGATGGCTTACATTTATTGAACGTGGAGGACATTGAATTACAGCCATAATAATGCTATATAGTCCACCTCCTATTTCAGGCAAAACATTATGGAAATTACCTGTTGCTTATCCCTGAACTGCAGGTTTATAACTTCATCTCCAGTTATGAAGGCTGTTGCAAAGGGGTAATTTATGTGTAATTCCAACAATTAGCTCTTATTACTGCATCTGGATGCTCATTCCTCCTGGATTACTGAGAAAAAGTGAAGAGGCTGGTTTTGTTAATGGTATGTTTCACATGCATTTACTGAGGCCAGGCAGAAATGAAAAGCCAACAAGGTGTGTTTTTTGTTTAGGGAAGAAGTTGTGCTGGAGCCTTTAATAATGGACAGATTCAGTTATGTTTTCCATTAACTTGGTAAGTGTAATTGTGTCACAATGGAAGCGGGGGGTTAGTGCTCAGGAACAAGCACATCTAGTTCAGAAATGGTTAGAAACATTGATCAGAGACAGAGAGAAAGAGTACTTCCAGTCTGCTGAAAAGCTTTGTATAATGAAATTCTGCACATGGCTCTGTGAACTTCGACTGATCCTACTGTTCCTATATTTTAGGGTTGCTCTTTATTTTTGCTTTTCCAACATAATGATTGTAGTAATTGGTGGGCTCAACTTATTTGCAACTTGGTATGAAGGACTAAAATAAAGCGCTTGTGCTATATCAACATATCTACTCAATGGCTTTACTGACTTAGCAACATTTAGTCCAGAATTATGTTCTCAGAATTCCTCCCACTGTGGCTACAGAGGAAGGGATGATAACACAGTTACTGCTCCACAACTGTAGCTGCTCTAATGAGAAACTCTAATGGCACACTCATGTCTCAGGGCTGGAGAATTTTCATGGGCTGAGTTGCAAATCACAGTTCACAGTTTCACAGGTTTTTTGTTAATGTCATCCAACAGTGATAATACAATTGAGTTATGCCTGTCCAATTGGATATTCTGCCTAACTTAGGCTAAAGAAGTTCAGCTGATCATTCTGACATTAAATCCTATTTTGGTTTAAATCAAAAGCCCTCTTTAAGGAGGAGAGCCACTCATCTTAACAAGTTAAAGGTGGACAACTTGTTCAGTGCTGGAGAGCTTCATCCTGCTCGTGACATGCTTCAGTGCTTTCTGGCAAATTCACATCTTTTTTTATTTACACATAATTAATATAATTTGCAAAAGAAAGTGCATGAACATGGCGTATGCCAAGCAACAACAGCTGGTGGACAATCTTGCACTTCTTGGGTGATGCTATGATTTATGCAGTTTCTGATGTGAGACTAGAAGTGGCAGTTCTCAGCTGAAAGCTTAATTTACACTTATTAAAATTTAACGACAAAAACATTCACTCAGAAATGCATGGATTGCCAGACAGAGGGGTTACTCTACATGCATGTTCTAATAAGTGAGCATATCTTATCTTACAGTGCAAGCTTAATACCTGTTGCCTAGACACAGTAGTTCATAGCACAGGCCACCAAAGGCTCAGACCTCATTCAAGAACACCATACTGGGGCAGTTGGGCCAGTGTTCTTGCCTGTTCACCACTGAGTGGGGTTCTGCCACTCTGCAAAAGTTGGGCCCACTCTTGCTTCTTTCATTATAACCAGGAGATCTTGCAGAACTGCAGAAGGCAGGGTGCTAACATTATGTAACTTGTAATCAAGCAAGTTCCTGCCTATCTTAGTTCTCCTCATCTTCTCCCTGTTGCTAAGTTATCTCCCTGGTGGACTTCTTCTTCCCAAGGGTTCCTCAAAAAGGAATTACTGATAGGTTGCCACCATCAAGTGTACTGACCCTAACTGGACATACCTTTGTCCAAGGGTGCAAAGACAAAATTGAGTCCCATAGGTGGCTCACCCTGCCTCAACCAGAGGCGTCCAGAGGCTGCCACCACTGTAAAAAAAAGGGGGGGGGGTTGATCTAGGAACAGATTCCATGTGTGCGCATGTGTATGTACAGCCAGTATGCTATGGCCTTGGGGATCAAAATGGCTATATTCCCCTTCCTTAGTCTGTTGAACTACTTGAGGAGTTTCTGAGCTCCATTAACAAATATCCTTCCCTTCAGTTCAGGTCTAGGAAAAAAAGAAGAAGAATGGTTGGATTCTCTTGCTCAAAATTCAAGCACAAAGAGCTTATCAAAAACTAAGGAAAAAAGTGGTTGCTTTGCAGCAGAGCAGTTCTTCACACAGGAATGAGTTTTTGGTAAGAAATTCCCCTTTAAAATATAGCCAAAATGTCAGAATATGAAACAGAAAGTTTTTTGCAGCAGGAGGTTGGAGAAGATAAAAGGGGGCAAAGGAGGCTAACAATCATACACAGAATTCCAAATAAAATCAGTAAAGTCAACCTAACTCAGAGGCATGCTAGGAGCTCTAGGCCTGTTTTCCGTCTAAGCTTGCCTTTGGATACTTTCATGTTACTCCCTTGAGTAGGGTCTTGGGTTTCAGAACATATGCAGAATTTATTAAAGAAAGAATGCTCTGAGAGCAAGAGCATCTTGGCCTCTGATAAGATGTTATTAAGGAAACCATAAGAAGCAAGTGAGCTCTCAATTTTCTGGTAATCTGAAATTAGTGAAAGACAGCTTCTTATGTGTCTTTTTTTAGCGGGGGATTTGATTTCTGAGTCTTCAGAATACACAGTCACTTAGTTTCTAAGGTTTCTTTTTTCTGTACTAGAGAATTTCATTTCAAAAAGAAACCTGAGATTCTCAATACTCTAGCTATGATCTGCAATGTGGTTCTCCCATGTACCCTACCAAAAAGTGAGAAATGCATTTAGTGGGACTTCTCAGTAGTGGCACCCTCAAGTTATGCTTGAGGATTTATTCATTTATTAATTTCTGGTCCACAAGCATACTGGCCTGATCCCCACTTCCTAGAATAGTATATGGATTGTTCTTTGAATGTCACATGCCTCCAAAGCACTTCTTGACTAAAAAAAAAAAAAAAACCCAGGTGTCTATAAAATGCATATTTTGTGATATGACATTCAAAACTATGTATTTTGAAAGCAAGTGTACTTAGATCATAGAATTTTGTGAGAAGATAATTAAACTCAGTATTTAAATACTTCTTATATACTTGTAGATTGATGCTAAAACCGGATGCATCAGAAATATGAATGAACACATCATCATGGAAAACTAACATGGATTGATTGGCCCATTCCAAGTGGCACCTAGATGTCACAGTTACTCCCTTAAGAAGAATGTTTGATAACACTTTGCTGGCAGAAAAACTGACAGCTAGCTTTTGGCCTACCAGTTGAGTGATTTTAATTAGATATTTTAAACTCTGCAGCTTATATTCATTTAATTTATTAATTAAAAATTCATAAAGCATCCTTCATCAAATAGATATCAGGGCAGGAAATATAAGTATAACCCAAATTAAAATACAAAACAATACAATACATAGAGAATACAATAATAAACCCCTTTTATTGCTTGTTCATACAGTAGAATGAACTAAAAGAGTAACTCTCTGGCCCCTAGACCTCGCCTAGCCAATAGGATACTGGGGATCTACCCCTCAGAGTCTGCAGGCAGGGTTGTAACCTCCAGCTGTCTGAGATCAGAACCATCCTTCTAGTGGGCATCGCTCCTGAAGGATTGTGTTCTAGGACATCATCCAGTGTGGCTGCTCATAACCCTCCCAACTTGGAGGATTATCTGTATTCAGTCAAGCATGGGAGAAGTGCAGAGGCAAGGACTGCCTTCTCATTTCTCCCACCCTGCAAAAGACATAGACAGCGATTTCAGCCACCTATGTCTTTTGCCCCTGCTCAGAAAGAAAAAGGGCTGAGGCACCACAGAGATCCCACACATCCCAGTGAATTCTCACTTCTCCCCTCTCTGTACCCTGAAAAGAACTTTTGACTTTGAAGCTGCAGGCAGTGTGGCAAGAATCATGCCAGGTAGAGGGTGCTCCAAGATCTGAGTCCCACCTGCAGTCCTGGAACACTTTGACCCATCCTGCAACTGTCTAGCCTGTGCGTAAAGACTGTGGGATTGGGTCCTTAAAATGCTCAGGCAAACACAATAACGTTGCCCTGGCACAAAACACATGCCAGTCACAACCCTATAGGTATGATGTTCCATGAAGATTGCCATAACAGGGAAACCTCTTTCTTTAGTGGCCACATACAATGTGAGGAAAACATTTACAGACTTGGATATGTATAAATTTTATGAACAGGCAGAATAAAAGAAACACCAGAATAAAAGAACCAAGATATTTATACAATCAAATATATTTTTGTAAAGGGATTTTGGTTGCTGTTGGCACAGGGCAGATTTAACTGTAAATGCGGGACAGAGTTTGGACTAAAAGCAGATTGCAGCTGTTACAATGTTCCTTTTAGAACCGTTAAAATGCACACTGCAGTCTAATAACTAAGTCCAGGTAAGCCTGGACTAATTCACTCCAGGATATGGGGTGTTCAGTAGATAAGGCCATAGAGGCAGAGAACCAAGGTTATGGGAGGCTCTCATCCAAGTCCACCCAACACCTAAAGTTAGGCAGGTGGTGCTGGGGAAGAAGTCTTTCTCAGTTGTGGTAACCTCACAAATAGGATATTCAGAAAACACCAGGTACCAAATATCCCTGATATTTTTCCAGCTTCAAGAAAAACCTTTCTTATTTGCCCAAGTGTTTTGGCATGCTTCGCAGATGACTGTTTTGATTAGTTAGTTAATTTATTTAACTAGATGGCTCATCAGGTATTGGTACTGAATTGCTTTATTTTAACAATAAATTTAAAGTTTTGTATGTTTTAATTCCTGTTGTAAGACAAATTGGATCTTTTTCTGAAAAAAGTCTTATAATAAATATTATTATTAGATCTTTTGAATTTATTGATGTTTTATGAATTGCTACTTTCCAGTACTTGGAATTTTATAGTGAAAGGAAGCATACTAATCCACCAAATAAAAATAATATACATAAAGTATGTTTGCTACTGGTTATGAGTAGCTGTCTTCAGACTTTGCAATAAAACACGGTTTATTGTGACAGCAATAAACATATCTGGTTTGTATTGTCATCTGAATCCAATACAAAGAGCTTGTTTTCATAGCACACTAAGCCATTGTTTGTTTATTCAATATTTTGCATATTCAAACTGGCTTGTTGTGTAAGTCTGGTGAGAGTTGGTTATTGATGTAATTAGGCAGCTATTCACAATCCATGCACTGCTTCACGGTTGTGGATTTTTAAAATATATATGAGCAACCCACCTTGCCAGGCTAACATGGTTGTGGCTTGAATGTCCAAAACTGACCTGACATGCATTGGCGTGTGCTGCAACCTACTGTGGCTTATTTAATGCAGTGATCATGTGACACAGATTACTGAGTTTAATCTAAAGTAGGGTTTAGCTTTCGACTGGGAAGACTTGCGCTTAGATCCTTGTTCAGCCATGAAGCTTGTTTAAGTGATCTTGAGCCAGTTGCTCACTCTCAGCCTCACCTACTTCACAGGGCTGTTGTTAGGATAAAATAGGTAGAGGCAGGCTCCAAATATGCCCCCTTGAATTTCTTGCATTTCAGGTATGATAGGAATGAATTTTGTAAATTCTGCTCTAAGTTATACCTGTTTAGCTTCTTTCGATTGATCTACTGTTGACTTCCATCAGGAGCTGCAGATTCATGGAAGATGTCTCCTGCATCCAGCAGTGCAAGAGTCATACAGGTTATTAGTAATTAGAAGGGATTTACTGGCTAAGGGAAGCGATCCTTTAGCTGATGCCAGGGTCCTGCTAACTGTTGATGGACAGGATAATAAAACAGGAAAAATTAACATGTAAGAAAACAGAACTGCACCTGAAGAAACAGAAGCAAGAAGAACTTATGAATCTAAAATCGGTGAGCTTTTTTAAAAGTGAGCTTTTAAAAAAACATATGCTTTCACCCCCACTTCCAAAGCTTCGCTGCCTCTGATTTGAAAGGCAGACAAACAACACGCTGTTCTGTGTGGCATCTCCTGCTTTAAATCTTCCTGTCTTCAAGTTCTTGTAACATGAATTGGCAGTGTAGGATCCTAACCCTCTCCAAAGACCCAAGAAGGTATCCAGTGAGTGAGTGGGTAGCGGGGAAGGGAAGATACAATTGTTGTCTACTTTGCCATAATCAATTGAGTTTGGCACTTTCCCCACTCATTTTCTTACTTTTATACTTCATTTGAGCACCAGGGGAAGTCTTGTAAACTCTTTTGACTAAGCCAATATGCTCTTGAAAATTGCTGAAGAAAAGCTCAAACTGAGACATCAGTCAAGCACTTGGGAAAGTTTGCTGTTTGAGCACATGCTGCCAAAAAAGGATCCAGTAAGACCATGACCTGGTATTTGTTGGAAACAAATGTTGGGAAAAGGAGACAGACCAACCTGGAACAGGCCCATTCAGTTACATCCCACCTTTATGGCCATGTTTCTATACATATTACCACCCTATGTTATTCTCTTCCTTCCTACTAATAAAAACAATGCCAAACGCACATCTCAAGTAGAACAGATATATATGTGTGTGTGTGTGTGTGTGTGTGTGTGTGTGTGTGTGTGTGTGTTCCTTGGTATTTCCGTTTGTTTGAGGTCAGATCTTATTAATGAAAGTAATTCATAGCTTTTCTTCCCTTGAACATGTGATAGATGGTTGTGATCCTTGGTACAGATGCCATCATGGCCATCATGTAATTCTGAAACCTCCCTGCCCTCATCTCTTCCACACACAGAAGGAAACAGTTCAAGCCGCATGGTAGCCTTCTGAATCAGTACTGTGCTGCTTTCAGATAGCTCAGACTTGCTGCCTTCATCCTTGGCCAAAGGACAAAGGGTGATATAAACACTGTTTGCCTGTTGTGGCTGTATTTTATTACAGAAATTGCCCCAGGATTTCCCAGACAGTTTGTCACAACAGATAGCTTGTAGTTAAGCACTGCAGTTTTGCAGTAGGACAAACTATCTAACTTGGTTGGTTGTGGGTACAGGATAGGATAAGATGCACATATGGTTGTACAGCTATTGTGTCAAAATAAAATATAAACAACAAGAAATCCTATTTGCAGCAGTGCATTTCACTAGAACTTCATTGGGCATGTCACAGCAAAGGGGGTGTGACTTAGGCAACCAACAAGTGCCGGTTTTGTGTACTTGATTTTTCTGCCACAATATAATCTTTAGCAATGCTGAACTTCTTGTGTACATGCAATGGTAACAATCCAAATTAAATTAATTTCAATTCCAGGTTGTAACATAACAAGATGAGGAAAAGTCAAGGATGTGTGTGAACATTTCTGAAAAACACTATAATGGAAATAAGAATAAGCACCATGAAATCTAATCTAAAATGGGCATCCGCAATGCACATCCTTTCCAGCCCGGACACCACACTAACCCTATAAACGACCAAGATAAAGATCATGATCAGATTGACACCATCTCACAACAGTGATTCATCAGGCTATTGGAGCTTCCTACTTAATATTTCCTTAACATACAGCTGAAGCACATCATGCAGTTCTACCCACCTAGTGAAGGAAGAATAGTGAACATGAGAAAAATCAGCAAACACTCTGTAAAACTGCAGAAGGAAAGGTGAGAACTTTCCACTGTTTAACCTTGGGGATAGCTTCACCAGGATGGAAGCCTCACCTTCAGGGCTTCTCACCTCCTCATAAAAGCCATTCTGTGTAAACTGCCCTTCCATTTAGCCCCTGGCTCTGCTGCTCCTTGTTTATTTGGTCTCCACTCAAACATGGCAGCCTGAAAGCATGTGTCCCCCAAGTAATTTATCTCTCTGTGTCAAATTCAAGTCAAGGAAGATATGGTCAAACTTTAAAGTGTATTTGCAAGCTGGAGAATAACTTAATAACCTCCCACCCCGTAACAAAGTCTCTAGCTAATTCCCCTCTCCCTTCCCCGTCCCTCCCTTTGTGTGTGTGCTTCTCAAAACAAATTAAGAGATTCATATAAGGAAAGAATAATTGTTCTGTGGGAAAGCTTTTTCACACAATCCAAAATGAGTTCTTTCCTCTTTTCTCCTTTGCTCTTCTCCCTCAATTTACTGTTTCATTATATCACTGAAACAATGGGACTGAAATCAAAAGGAGACAGAGGTAAAGGTGTTGAAAATTAAAAGCTAAAATTTACTTTTTTGTTTCTTTAAAGCTTTTAAAATCCCATTCTTCAGTTTAGTCTCCCAGAGTGGCTTACAAAGGTTCAAAATAAAACAGTCCCTGCCAGCAGGTTTACAATCTAAAAGTCACAACACTAAAGCAAAAGGGACTGAGGTGGTAATAGGAGGAGGAAAAAAGCAATCTCGGTCACTCGATTAAGAGAAAGTTCAGCAGGTAGTAATTCAGCAGGTGATAGAAGGCCACCCCTGCGCAACTTCAGCACCAACTGAAAACCATTATGCAACGATCCCAGCTCCTGGTTTTTTGTTTTAAGTGAGAGTGAATACTTTGGTGGGCACCAGGAAAAGTGGTTGGGACTGTGCTGGTGTCCACGGGCACTATTTTGCCAATGCCTAAGCTTTAGTGCTAGTCTACTACCTTTTGGGAGGTACGGTGTTGATGCACGCAGTGATAAATTAGGCAAGTGTGCCTTCTTTGTTAACTTTTCTGGCAGTGCATATTAAAAAAGAGATCAAACCCTCTTTAACAGATGTTAAAGCACTATTTTGTCTCTATATGAAATATATACACAGTGGCCTTTCAATTTATATAATCATAATTATTATTTCAGCACCAATGATTTTTAAATCTTTTAAAACAGTGCTTCTTCTGATCTTTCCACTTGCTTTGTTTTCTTCCAATTCTCATATGCCCTAAAATACTTAAACACATTAACTGAAGTAATCACACAATGGCATATTTCAAAAGTTCTGTAGCACACATTTCAAAAATGTAGTAGTACTCAGTATTCCCTGCTCACAGTTGTTTATGGGTTTCGTAGTCAACCTTGCAAACATCCAGTTTCACTTTTTAAATAGAACCTTTGGCATTTTTTATTTTAGAATGGAAAATAAAAGTGAAAGAAAATGCTTTTTGCACTTGTGTATTGGTGCTATTCTGCTATACTACAGTGCTATCTAGAGGAAAAGCAGGAAAGGAATCACTCCTCATATAGTGTTCAGATATTCTGCAAAGAAATCAAAAGTAGATGCAGCAAGTTAACAGGCTTGTAGAGAGAACCTATGTCACACTAGTGTGGATGGAACATAGTAGAATTGAAAGACGCTCAAATCCTTGGGCCTTCTTCAGTGCAGAAAGTCCACTGCAACTGCATATCTTGCTTACAATGGAAGAACAATGCCTGGATTGTACTAACCCAATCTGGAAGGGTCTTTGGTGCTATACAGAACTAAAAAGTGTGTTGTTTTGTCTGTTCCACCAAGGCTAATGAACATGAGTCCATCAACTGTAGCAAGGAGCACCATCCAATTTACTTATCTCCAAGATGTCAAACACGCCTTGTTTTGCATGGTCCTCTTGTCATTTCTTCAGACCTGGAGCTGTATACAGATGGACTTTCAGAGTTCTCCACTCTGTCTGGGAGCAGAGAAATTGGAATGAAAACATCATATTTCTCCAGTGGGAGGAGAAACGTTTTTTCTAGCATGGCTCCCAATTGGTGGGAGTTGTGACCCACTTGTTTTTCTTTGTTTCTTTTTAAGGGTTTCTCTTTTTTAAGTTGCAGCTACAAGTGACAAAAGCATCAGCCACGTTGACAACTTTGCACCCATTTTGCACTATGCCAGTGTGAGGAGGTGGGTAGTTTATCTCCATGGAAGAGGTAGAGCTAGTTCTGTGCTAAAATTTGCCATCCAATTTCTCTGCATTTCCTTCCTCCATGAAAGAGGCCTCTATTTTTCTACCTTATTCTCAAGGCATTTTATAACTTATTTTGAATTTCTTTTAGTGGAGATTGAGCTTCCCCAATCATGATGAGATAACTGGGTAATGTGTGTGTTTTCTTCTTTATATTAAACAGCTTTCCATTGCTCTGCAGGTTCTTAGGCTGCTTATACTTCCTGATGTAAAATCAACCTGTCCAATGTCATCTTCCCCCAGATTCTCCTTTTTTGGAAGCAAAAAAAGGCTTTCAGAGATGTTTGCGCAATGAAAGACTGGATACTCATGCACACTTCTTGGCCATCTCATAAGTAATAAGGGCAGAAGGATCAAGAAATTATAATGTCTGACTTTTTCCTCCTTCAAATTTCTTTATGAAAGCACTTTCTTTTCTTTCAAATTGAATGGGAATGGTCAAAAAAGTAGAAATTTTCAGCACTGCACTAGGCAGACCTCCTTCCTCCACTGTGTGGAAGCATTCCTTCAGTGCAAGGTGTTTTTTCATCATGGCCAACCCAAGACACTTTGCTTCAAGCAGAATTGAATGCTTGGTTCCCCTGCTTCTAGGGTCATCACTTTTAACAGTGTGAATGTACCATTCAAACAGCAATGCCAATGCCAGCCTTCATCTATCCTAACACTCAGATACTGAAGTGGAAATGAAAGCAGGTAGCTTCATCCTGCTACATTTATTTATTTATTTAGCAAACTTATATGCCGCCCCATTCGCCTAAGCCTCTGGGCAGCTTACAAATAAATAAATATCATTAGTACAATAAAATACAGTTGGAGACATCCTGGCCAAAGTTGTTAAAATCAATAAATAAAATCAACAATTAAAATGCTGTTTAAATAAAAAGGTCTTGGCCTGGCGCCGAAAAGCAAATAACGACGGCGCCAGGCGGACCTCTCTGGGGAGCGCATTCCATAGGTTGGGCGCCACCGCAGAGAAAGCCCTCCTCTGGGTGCTCACCCTCCTAATGTCCTTCACGGAGGGCTCCCGGAGAAGGACCTCTGCCGCCGATCTCAAGGGGCGGGAGGGCATGTATGGACGTAAGCACCTCCTTTATATGGCAGGACTAGGCCATTTTTTTCCACATCTTAAAACAGATTAATGACTAAATTCAGATGAGCAGGTTGGTGATGCACTTCAGTGCATGTTATGCTAGCAGGGCACTTAGAAGGCACTGGAGGAAGGTTCTGAAGCAACGGTGCCATTGTTGTGTTTCTAACAGTTTCTGTATTTTCTTCCTGGACAGGTTCTGTGGTTTCGCTAATATATCAGAGCAGAGGTGGGACTGGAAAATGCTGCACCAATGGCTTTGGGCAGGCATTCCTTCAGTCCATTTAGTAATATCTTGTTTTTCCATCATTATCTGAGGGTTAAACACCAAGCCCTTGCTTATCATCGTTCTTTTCTTCTTTTCCCTGCACCTCCCAAAGGGAAATCTTTCTCTTTTCTCCCGCCTGCTCCCCCCACCCACTCAGACAGAGAGCCTGATGTAGTTAATTGGAGCTTCTTGAAAGTCTGCATTAACACAGAAAGAGCCAAGGAGACATCTTGGCAGCAAAATATCATTATCAGTTTTGAGTTCCAGCCCCAAATCCTCTTGCGGTCAAAACACAATTCTTTTAACTAAACAATTAAGGATTTGTGCAAGTGTTTCTGCCATGAGTTATCAAGACTGAGGAGGGGCTTCTCCTTAGCTTTGTCAGGAGATGTTAACAATCTGTGTTGTGGTGTGCGATAAGATAAAAGGCTGAAAATGGGATGAGAGGCAAAATCCACCAAGAAGTTCTCCTGCACAGTCCTGTCTGGCAAGACAGAGGAGATGTACTCCAAGGCTTTTCAGTGTGGCTGGCAGCAACATCCCTGGTGGATTGCATCAAAGCAGAAAGGAATCACTGGAAAGAGTCCTGGGAACATCTGGGAGGATAACCTGATACCAGATGTATCACCAAGGGGTAGCAGGAAGGACCCTTGGATATTTCCCAGGGTCTCACCCCCTGAGGTGAGGGAATTAGGTTGACAACAAAGTGTCAAACAAGTGGTTGCAGCAGATACTAAAATGTGTTTTTGAATCGCTCCTATGCTGTTTTTGCCACATGTGACCCTTAAAAGCAGGATGAAGGCAGAAGAGAAACTGGATGGTTATTGCAGCCATTTTACATTCCTGTTACAAACCTTTTGCTACTGAAGCAAAAGCCCATTTAAGCCTTTCATCTAGAAATGTCCTGGGCATGAATTTAGATGTTGGTCTATAGGAAGAAATCTTAGTAGTCCTAGTGACTCTAGCTAAACCTAAATAATTCAAGACAAAAAATGTTTGAGCCTCCCTGAAGGTAGCTAAGACAAAATAAAATTCTGCTGGCAGTGTTGGCTAATCCTAGGCCCATGGAGAGGCAAAGCCCTGAGAAAGGAATGACCACATGCTCTTTCATTTTACTTTTAATAAAAAAGGGGAGTGGGGATTGATATACAATAATTAAGTAACACATACCTATTTCCCCTGACTTGGTGCCCCGCAGTAATTTTGGTCTTTGACTCCCATAAGTCCCAGTCAGCATAGATATTGGTTAGGAGTTGTAGTCCAAACCATGTGACAGCTCCAAGTTAATACCAGGAAACCTGGTATATCCATTATCTAAGTAATCCTTACCAACACACATGTGATGATGTTGTACAGATTCCCCACTTCAAGCACTAAGAACCTTCTGGGCAATGCTACAAATTATAGTTTCATTTGGAAAGGAGAACACTGGAGATGCAATGGTATTTGTGTTACATTTTTAAATATTCATTTAGAAGTATTCGTTCATCAACTTCTGACAAACGTGAAGCAAAGCTTTAGTGATCAAGCCAAACCCACAGTGTCATTGTTATTACTTTATATCATTACCATCTTTCGTTGTGCTGGGAGTATGTTGTGTTGAGCTCAGGACAGATGTAAGATGTCCTGGTTCATAGCTTTAGCAAGTACAGTAGCAGTATATTCCATGGAAGTCTAAGACATGGTGCTGCCTGAGGCAAAGATCACAATAGCACTCCCTCCCAGTCCAAAAGCTACAAACGCTAACTGGTCCACCATCTGGAGCCATCCTCAGCACTGCTAATGGTACGGCATCATGCACTGCAACTAAAGGCAGGAAGCTAACTGAGGAGATACCTAGCAGTCCGCACGGTGCACGCCTCCCTCCCTCAACACCTTCCTGCTGGAACATCCAAGTGTTTGTTACCTGAGGCAACTGCTTTAGTCTGCCTAATGCTAGGGCTAGCCATGTCTATATTATTTGTCCCTGGTACAATCAAGGCAACAAGGAAGAGATTCAATAAATCCTAGCCAACCATATGGTAGCACAAAGAAAGGGACAACTTTGCTCTATCTTCTACTGTGCACAGAAACAAAAGCAAGGGGTTTTGGGAAGGAGCCTGTCTCTTGCCTAATCCGCCCCTAAAAATGCCTCATTAGGGAGGTCCACATCACCCTTTGGCTCCACACACACCAGCAGATGGTGTTTTTCAAGTCACTGTGGTTTGTCAGCCACATCTGCTGCATGTGTCAGGTCCAGGACATAGGTAACAGCTGTCTATGGCTGGGACACCAGGGCCAGGTATAAGAAGAGCTGGTGGAGATCTTGGAATGGATGCAGTTGGACCAAAGACAAAGGTAAAGGCAGGAACTAGCAATGGTCAGAGACCATCAAGGCATGACAGAACCAGAAACAAAGCATCAGGATCAAAGTCTGACAGGTTCAGAGGTTCAGGAACAACGGTCAGGCTAACAAGGCATGGCACATCCAAAAGCAAAGGTGGAGTCAGCAACAGGCAAGAGTCAGGTACTCAGCAAGGTATAGTAGGGCCAGAACTAAGGCAAAAAGCAGGTACTTGGCAAGACAGGGTCGACCAGAGACAAGGACAGAATCAGGAGCTGGGAGGAGTCACAGCACAGTCAAAGGCAAGACCAGATGCTGCCTCAGAACCACAAAACAGCTACTGCAAGGATCCATGTTGCTACAGAAAAACAAAGCAGTGCAAGGAAGCCTTTTATTGATCTCCTCTGCTTGATCTTGAAGTACCTACCGGTCTGATCCTGGTCCTGCAGGCACTTGCATGGTGAACTATGCTGACTTTCACAGACACGTCACCAGGGGGAGCTATGTCATTCTTGCAGATTCTGACGGCATGTGACTCTGTGTTCCATTAGGCATGACAACAGGAAAGTGCAAAAGTGCATCTCACCCTCTTTTCTGGGTCCCCTTTAGAATGGTTTTTTGACAAGGCAATGAAAGGTTTTGGAATGGTATCTGTATAGCTATATTTCCAGTTAAAAACCATCCTAGCTGTCAAAACCTCTTTTTTCCCAGAAAAGTGTGCCTGTGTGTGTGTGTATGTGTGTGGGTGCACTTTCCACTTTCTTGAGCAGCTAGTTTTGGGGAAGATGCGTAAAATATACACCACCATGAACACTATCAGGGCAAAAGAAAAAAGGTGAGGCTTTTGCTGTAAAGGGGGTACAAATCACACCATTTCCTTTTTTGCAAGCAAAAATCACTCACTCCTTGGCTTTCCATTGACAGTTTGCCTTTGGACAGCTGTTAAGAGAAAATAAAGGTACAACAATTGTATTTGGAACTCCTCTGAGCAATGTTCAGGGCTGGTACGTCTTACACCTTGGCAACAGGTACCCCAAGGACAATGACCTAACTAAAACATAACTGCAAACCTCCATAGTTGTGCAACCACAGCTATTAAACCCTCCCCCCCCACACACACATTAATTTGTGCACATTGGGTAAATCTATAAAAAAAACAAACCATAGTCTGACAACCACTGATCGTGCCTACAAGATGATGCTTGGGCTTTGAAGAGGTTTTCAGTGGTTGTCCAATGAATATTGTGAAAGCTAGCTATCAAGGCAGCTTTCATGATCTCAGGTGGAAAAAAGAGGGAAGGGGGGAAAGCTATAGCAAGCCAAAGAGCTCACAATCTGGATCAAACTATTGCCAACAATTCCCAAGTGTCATGTGAGCACTTGTGAGACAGCATGCTTGGCAAAAGCAGCAAGGTTCCTTCCCCACTGCTTCCAATCTTGCCTAGCAGCTCAGCAGCCAGTTCTTGGTACCCAACAATGCAGCCGGTTGTCTGTGTTTGGATGACATAACAATCCATCATGGTTACAACAACCCTGTAGAACAACCCATGGGTTATCAAGGTGGCTTATTATCCACAAATAGGAGAACCTGTGGCAATCAGTCCTATTTGTCTGACATAAAACCCTGTGGGTAGCAATTCATGATTGGGTGTGGTGTTATTTGAAGACAATGTTAAGGAAACATCAAGAGTTAACTTGGTATTTCTTTAAGGCAGCCAAATAGTAATACCCACCACATGGAAAAAGAACAAGGTAATCACCATTAAAAGCTGGTTACTGAAAGTATGAGAAATTGCAATAATAGTAAAATGATCAGAATATGTACAAATAATTGATAGGGATGAAGTATTTTTCCCCAGTAACAGGAAACTGTGTTTAAGTGTTCGTGAGTCAAAAATACATTTTGGATAATTATAAATATAACACAAATTAAGAAATTGTCAAGTTTAAAGATTAGCTGTATGGTTAAAACAGGATTAAATTCATGTGCTGATATTAATTAGTATTAGTAGGGAGAATGTGTATTTTTAGCATAAGCATTATGTAGAAATGCTAGCCACATTACTAATTGTACATATTAGAATATTTACCAGTCTTGTAAAATGTTACTGGGTTTACAAAATTTGCTAAGATTTTGCTAATTTCTCCGCTGCAGCTCAGAGATCTAGCCACATCTATTGTCCATCCACCTCTGAGGTATGTTCTAATATTCTCATTTTTAAATTGATGGATCTCAGAGATGTTGGCCTCGCCCAAGGCCTCCAAGGAAGTCTCTGACTGAACTGAACTGTGATCAAATGTGGCCGGTTGGTTGGGATGCACGATGCAGCCTTGACTGTCTCTGGTCTGTAAAAGGGCTGGTGAATTTTTTGCAGATTCTTGCTGGAGCTGTCCTCTTGAGCTCTACTTCAGAGGCTTGAGCATTTTGCTTTACAATTACCCTAACTCAATCCCCAAGATGAGGGCAGACCCACATCTATCCTTCTGACAGCTGCAAAGAAGCTTGTCATAAGTTTATAGATTAAAATACAGCCAGGACACTTGGATATTTCTGGTTTTCAACGAAGACTCCACTGCAGCCTCTGAAATATTGCCTGCAGCCTAATGGCAGCCATCTAAAGCATTACAGACTATGTAAGCCTTGCTATCAAAATGGAACAAGGATGGGCAGTTTGCACAGGGAAGATGTGAAGAGTTAACACTGGAGAGAGCAGCTGGGGGGAGAGAGAATGAAGGGGGGGCAGAGAGAGATGATGCTTTTAATTGTCATGGGGCAGGAGAAGGGGGAAAAGATTTTAAAGAGATGCAGAAATATTCCAGGGTAATAAAATAT
Source organism: Varanus komodoensis (assembly GCF_004798865.1). Taxonomy (NCBI): domain Eukaryota; kingdom Metazoa; phylum Chordata; class Lepidosauria; order Squamata; family Varanidae; genus Varanus; species Varanus komodoensis. Next base: position 126,164,121 of record NW_025335268.1, read on the forward strand.
CCCCTTTTCAGTGTCAAAGTTAATGTTCCAGGCCTCAGGTGAAATCAGCTTCTTATCAGAGAGTGGTTTCCCCTTGAGAGGCTCTGCAGTGCCATTGCTGAGTGCTGCCACTTCTCCGTCGCAGGACGAAGAGAGGCGGCTCCACACTCCATTTCTGAGAGGCCGATTATTCTGAAAGGCAAAGTGGTAGGGTATGAAGTGAGGGGAAGAGCCAGTCCGTGTAAATAATACTAACGAGAGGAATGCTATTAATCCAGCCTGGGCAGAGGTAGCTGCTGCTCTTTCTTCGTATATTTTTTCTCTGTACCTTCTCTAGTCCGGTTTTATGGCCCCACAACCTAAGTGACCAAATGCTGCTGACAGCAGAGAAGAGCACCGGCAGTGTTTTTAATTGCTGCTCATGTATGGTTTACATCTACTGATTGGTTACTTTTGTATCTTGCCTTCCATTCGAGAGAATGGAGCTTATTCAAACAAGCTTTGGTTTAGTCCAGTGACTTGCCTAACCAAAAGCCAGAAGAAAATCACTGAAACAGGATAGAATGTGAAAAAGAAATGTGTTCTCAAAGATGGCAATAATTTGGCTTTTTGTGTAAACTGAACATGTTTCAAAACAAACAGTTCCTACATCAGGGGAAATCCTACAAATCCAAATTTAGGAACAGGCTATTTTCCAGGGGTAACTATCTGTTACGTTGTAAAGGAGAACATGTTCTCATTTCACCTTTTCATTTCATATTCTAAGACCATCTAGCAAGCTTCATGCCTAAAAAGGAAATAAACATGGATTGTCCTGCATCCAAATCCAGGGTAACTAGCTGCTGCACCACACTGCCTTGCGTTATATATTTTGCAACATCTAGTAAGAGTAAGGTTTTCCACAGGAGGCTGTTCATTACTGTTACCCAGTTTTTGTGTTGTTCTGCTAGATCATCTCTAAATGGCACTGTGTTGCAATGGAATATTGCCATTACACAAGTAGGAAAATAACTCTTATTTTGGTTTCAGAAATAATAGTCTGTTTCTCTGCACTAAAAACCAGTAGCAGCAGCAGCAGCAACAAAAACCAACAACAACAAACCAGACAAAACGGGGGTGTTTGTGAAAAAAACAAAAAACAAGTGAAACTGGAAAATCACAACGGGCTCCAAAGAGCAATAAGGAATTTTGAGCACATAATAAATACCTTATATAGAAAAATTGAATGGTGAGGCAGGAAGTGTGAGTTGCATTTTCTTGTCCCATGTGAGCAACCTCTGCCTGTGTCCTGATACAGAGCCACTTTTCCTCTTTCACTCAATGGAAGGAGCCCTCAGTCTGGGTTGGAAAGTTGCAGTAGTAGAATTATAGCAACAGCAGCTTCTGGATAAACGAATCATACTAACATGGCTACAAGCAACACATGGATCCATGGATCCTCTTTGGGTTTTTTACTACATCTTCAAATGTTGCTCAAACTGATAATTGTGCCACAGCATCCCTTGCAAACATCAAAAGCTCTCAGGCCTCTTTACAGATGTGCCCCAGAAATGCATCAAAATACGGCTATAGCAGCAAGCAGAGATTTACTGGGTGAAGGTATAAAAAGTCTGGTAGTGTATCAAGTAAACGAACCATTTAGGAAAACCACAATGCCACCTGAAGGTCCTTCTCCTTCTAGTTAAACTGTTAGTGTTGCTCTTCTGTTTGTGGTGTAGCAGTTACAAAGGAACCACAGCATCATATATAAATACAGCATGTGTTGTGTTGCTTTTTCCTGATGGCTATGTTCCCACAATCAGGTGCTTGTTAAGTGATAATCTTATCATTTGCCTTGGGTGAAACAATAATTTATGATTTACTCTTCTGGAAAGTTGTTTATTGTAATAAAGATGATCATTTATTTATTTAAGCACCCATAACAACATACACTTTGTTCATGAAGCATATTAGCAGGAAAACATTTTTCAATGTCCTACTAGGATCATGCAGAGTAATAGTAAAAAGCAAAGGTGGCCATCTTGATCCCTGGGGGGGTGGAATCCAAAATCCATACTTGGACAATACCTTAATTAGGATCAACCCAAATGCCACAAAAAGAGCTTGTAAACCAGCCTCCTCAACTTGGTGGCATCTGGATGTGTTGCATCACAACACACATCTTCTTCACTCAGCCGTGGTAACAGCAGTAGCCCAACACATTCAGAGGACACCCCTCTTGGGGAAGGTTGTTTGGTTTTCCAGATGGCAGAACAATACAAAACATCCCCTAAGTTAGACCAGATGTTGCGACCACAAGATCTGCATTTAAGGTTCAATCTCAGGAAGGAGAATTGGTGACTGAATGGATTAGTCATTGCTAGGTGCTACAGGCATCAGACTATACCTGCTATGCTGGGATAAAGAAAAAAGGGGTGATGCCTCTTTCTAAAAATAAAGAAGACACAAAGAAGTAAATTATCTCTGAAGTGTGCTGGTCTCAATCCACTTATACTGTGTTGTGAGCTTGTGGGCAGGGCCTATGTTAATGCTTAATTTTGTCTAGAACCTAGTGAGTTCAGGTACGTCAACAACAGCAGCAACATGTGCCTATGTCTGAACAAAGGGTTGAGCAAAACCATCTCCTCAATCTGACTCAGAGAATAACTGACCACTGCAATGCTGCTCCTCACACCAGCTAACATGTCGAATCCGCCAGCTCCCCCAATGGAGTGCATCAAAAACCTGCCAATAGACTTGCTCTCCTTCCACCAAAGATCTTTTAAGGAGCTTCTCACCTTATCTGTTCTAACCTTGTGTTCTGCTGAATGAATTTGCCAAGTTGAAAGTAATTGACCAGCAGATGTCAAAGCAAAGTTTGGATAAATTTTGATACATTTCATAGAAGATTCCAAACTGTCAAGAGCTCTTTTGAAGTGAACCTCTGAGCTTGTTGAGGCTTTTCACATGATGATCAGGAAAAGTGAGTACTTTCTCCCACCTCCAAACCACCCATGGCTGGTGAAGCAGCTGTCTATATTGCAACTGGATGTGATGTGAGAAGGTTTGACTTAAACATACCAAAGGTCATCTTTCACTTTGTAATGTAAGTTCTGGATTGTTCAGTGACAGGTTATGGCTTGCAGCAGGCTTTCGTTTATACTGTGCAATTGCATTTCAAAAAAAAAATCATAAATAGTCCAAAGTGCTTAACTTATTAACCGGAATGATGTAGCACAGATCAGAGAAAAAACATTTGTAACAACAAGGTCACTTCTGATGTGATGTTGTGTTCCAGGATGCTTCAAAAAATCATTTTGAAATGATAAAACTTGGCCTCTCCATGGTTCAGCAAGAACCCAATCACAGAGGGCAATTCCCAACTACTTTGAAGAGGATCATTCACACACAAACCATACCTCCTAGCTTAGTGCAGCTAAAGCATAGTCTAAGAGTGTTGCATACCCCCTAGTGGTAGTTCTAATTAAAAGTCTGCACACTGCTGATAAAGGCCATTCCAATGGTGCTGCACCTCCTATGACCCTTGCACAAGAAGTGCACACTTGTTTAGTGAGGGGGAGCATGCTGCTAGGTAAGAATTTCTGTTCTTTTTTGCCCACAGTATGCCACACTAACAGAACATGACAATGCCAAGGTTTGCCATCTTCAACCCCAGCACTTCCTGCTGTGGAACGGTTCAAGTTTAGGAACTGTAAAAATCACCCTCTAGAAGCTGGATTGAAATGTGGCAATCTTTTGTGCCCCAATAATGAAATGCAAAGGGTAACTTTGAGTCATAAAAACACATCTGCCATTACAGTGCAGAGTTCAGCTCTGCCAGCATGCTATGTACAAACGACATTTCCAGTTGAACGTGCAGCTTAGGGGTTCTAACTCCCATCTAGGATTCTGCTTGTCGCTTTAGGAGCAAAGCACCTCTAAAACCCTATACAGAATCCTAATAACTGCCCATGGTGATTCAGACTCAAATCTAGCATGTGGTGAATAGGCCCCACCTGCAATCAGTAATGTTATACTGAATAGGCCTAAAATTAAACTAGACGAATGAGGATGTTAAGAATGCTAAGTGGGGTTCATTTATGTGTATACATGCTTTAGATTGTAAAGCATTCCTTTAAGTCAAAGAGGTCTGATGTATCTTCATGAGGAAAAGGCAGTACAGGACCTCCTTCTCACTCTGTGGCTACAGACCTGTTCTTAGGCAATTGGAACTCTCAGCTTCCAGATCAGTCATATAAAACAACTTCTCAAATCTACTACATGCAGTGTCCAGTCAGCCCTCTTGCAGTGTTTTGACTCAGGAGATTCGAATTGTGTGAATGGTGGGGGAAGTGGACCCCACTCTCCTTCCATCCCTTCAACTCTCTGTGTGTAGGTGTGAGGCAGAGAGCCTGCTCTTCAAATATCCTGCCATTCCACCAATACACACAAAGCAGCATGACTGGTAAGAAAAATGCAGGCAGAGCACATGAGACCCTCTCTGACTCCTCACACAACTGAATTACAAGGGATGGAACATTCTAATAGGGCTTTAAACCTGAGCACGCTGTGTTGTATCCAATCAGGTCATTTTAGCATTGATGAAAGGTAGTTCTGTGTCTTTCATAGCTGCATGACAGAAAGATGGGCTGGTGGAGTGCAAAATGTCTATTACCCCAAGGGCCAAAGAAATTCCATTTCAGAGAAGCTTTGACTGGCTACATTCCAGAGGCAAGCAACCTTGAAGGCAAGAAGGGCAGGGCGAAAGAGGTGGGGCCAGAACCCCAGCATTGTTTAGCTTAAAGCTTTTACTGCTGTTGACTAAGCCTTGGGCTGAGGCATTTCAACTTTTTAGAATTGGAAAAAAAAACTGCAGAAGAGCTGGGAAACTACCAAATAATTGGTGGTCAGAGAAAGTGGGCAGGGGGGAGGAATCAGGCCATGGCCCTCTGGAACCCCAGGTGGCCAGATCTGGTCCCTAGGCTGGGGGTTCTGCACCCTGCCTTGGAGGATGCAGCTTCTCTTCTAAATTCATTTTGGAACATTTGTACATGCCAAATGTCTTCCTGTCCCACCTTGGTCAGCAGAAGAGTCAGGGTAACCATATCCCAAGGCCATGGTTCAAAGTCCTGCACACAGGGTTGACTAGGAGGAGGAAGGAGGCAAATCCTGTTCATGTAGGATCATGTGGTTAAATAATCACAAACACAGTACAGAAGTATTCCAAGTATGAATACAACATAGGCTATTAACATACATAGTAGCTTCTGTTTAATACCCCAAGAGCTCATCTTGCTTATTCCTAATTTGAGGGAAGGTGAGCTGGTTTTGGGAGAAATTGTACTGCATCTAATCCTTATGCAAGTCACAACCAGTTTATTTGAATGTGAATCTCCCAAGAAAAGTCAGGAACAACTCAGGGATAGCCCAGTATGTCCTTACACTTCTGCAGAAACTAATGGAAGGATGATCAAAGTATGCTATCAGATCTCTCCATCTCTGAATATATATTTGAGATGTATTCTGTTAGAGTTTCTGATCCATGTTGCCAAGATTATATCAGTAGGCTATGCCATCAACTTTGAATCCCCCACTGTCCTGTTTCAGGTAGAAAAATTCTTCAGATTTCTCTTGGCACGTATCTGCATGGCTCATTCCAACCCCCCCTGCTGAAAAAAAGAAAAAATGCATGGTTGATGACAGTTATCATCTCTATCAGAACTGGTCTGCTGATTGAAGTCAATGGAAGCCTCTTGATATGTATGCAAGGAAGGTCCAGGACGGAAAATGTGTGTGTGTGAAACTCTAATGTTCCTAAGCTTCTGTATTACCCTCTGGGTTTATTTGTGTAAATCTCCTTGTGTCTGCAGCTGTCATTCTTGTTTTGCATACTCATTTCCATGGACTTTAACATAAGCGTATCTTCATCTGGGGGAAAGCAATCCTTTAAACCTCCTTAGGTTATAGTCTTTAATTTTTATACTGTGGCACCTCAGAGATACAAACCAGGGATGAAAGCATTAATCAGTGCAATTAATAAATAAATTCATTATCCATAGATTAAAGATGCACACTTTTCATTGGCACGTTGTCCTGGAAAGGGCATTCATTTTGGTGGCCACTGTTGTAAATAATCTTTGTATGTTCCATGATTGCAGCTGTGTGTTTTGAAGCTGATCTTCCAAACAATAAATGATTTTGTGCGATATTTCGCTGAGGAAACGGCTATCTTAATTAAATATCCTCAAAACGCCACTTGGATTGAGATTATGCAATGCTTATTTTAATTGGTTAATTGATTGATTCATCACTGGGAAGAAAAAGCCCCAAGGCAGTTAATTGACAGGCTCTTGCTGCCGCTTCAGTGAGGACACACAAGCAGAGCCTTGAACCTCTGCAGCTGTGTGAGGCTCTCTGTGCAGCATTTCCCAGCCCCTTTGCACCCCTCTACCCTGCATTTCCTACCTGCAGGGGTGTAGTGGAGCCAGGGCATGCAGGGACACAGCATGGGCACTTTTCATTACCAGAGATGCTACCTGCATCCTCACAGTCGAACAGTTTTTTTTCAGCAACAGTACAAGGTTGCAAGCTATTGCTGTTGTAATTCAAAATATCTGTGGAATGGCTTTATCCTGAATGGGAAATTCGGCCCCATTAGCTTTACAAAAGACTCGCTACAGATGGAAATGAAAACTTAGAATTAATTTATTGATGTAGATCAATACAGCTTGTTTGGATGCTGAGACTTTAGATGGGGGTGTGACTATGGGGGACCATCATGTCGAGTTCCTATACTTTAGACTTTCACACTGCACCACAGTGTATTCATCCTTTTCGCACTAAGGGTTCCTATGATAGCTGAATTGTCACTAGGAAGACTGACTCATTCCAGCAGAACATTACCTACCCTGCCAAGGATCCCTGGTGGCCCCACTTCCTCCTCCAACCCCTCTGTGCTCCTGTGTCCCTGCATAGCACAAGGACTTGGAAAGGATTTGCTTTGCTTCCCTCCACCAGAGTGCTGGGCATGAATTACTGTGTTCCACTGCTGAGAGCCCTTGTACGCGGCCTGGTTCAGTGAGCTTATCATAGACTGTTAAAGAAAGGCCTCAGAACTGAATTGCTAAGTCACCCAAATACCTGCGCCCATGAAGGTTGCTGATCCTACATTCTTGCTGTCATTCCAGACCTTAGGATACTTGGTCTTCCTTCTCACTCCCTGAACCCAGAGTTTGTGGTCGACTCACATTAACCGACTAGGTTCAGTGGAAGTTAAGCACAACTAACCCAAATCGTATCTGGCATTTCTAAGCTGCTCCCTGTAATTGCACAACCTGCTCTCTATGGCTGGTTAAGGAAGATGAGCTGCAGTCTAACAGACCTAGAAGGGCTCAAATGGGGATGACTTGCTCTAGGTGAGTATCAAGGCAAGTGTTAAAGATTGGAGTTAGCTCAGAACAACAATCGTTTGGAAGTTTCAAGTCTTTTCCATTCTTGGGCTGGCTTCTAACTTGGAGCATCTGTTGCACCAGTCAGCCTTCCAAACAAACAAACAAACAAACAAACTAAATAACTAGCACTGGTCACAGAGGCCCTGACAACATTTTCTAGAGAATAACACACTGCCACCTGTTGCTATGGAGAAGTCTCTTTTATCATAAACACTGGATAAACAGCTGCTGCCAGAAAGCCCTTTTCTTCCTTCTCTGGGTTTATTTGGAGAAAGTCAATAAGGAAAAATAAACATTCCATGTTCTTGTGTCTATAGATCCTTGAAAGTCAGACCCTAATGCAGCTCTTGTGGCCTGCAGGGCTCCTCACTTCTGGACAGTTCCCAGAAGCAAGGCCTTCAACCAAAGCTACACAGACTCAGTTTATCATTTCTCAGGAAAGCTGCATGAGAATGAAAGAATGAGAATTATTATAAAATAAGCAGCATTGGAACAAGATCTTCCTTCTTGTCTGTTCACATAGTCCTGACACTAGAAACAGAGGGAGCAAGGAACAAAATACTGCAGCGTATCCCTGGTATGTGTGTGTTAACTGAGCCTGCGGCTGACAGGGTTGAAAAAACAAAAGTTGGCATGAAAGACAGCAGTCCTTGCTCTAGCTTGGATCTTACTTCATGTGCAAAATTCATATTGTTGTTGTTGTTATACTTATTATTGAACTTTTAAAAGTGCAATCATTCTGCATGCTAAGCAATGGAGCATGAAACATTTGCATGCAACTGAATGTGGTATGGCCTGGAAAGAGGTTTGGAAGGGGGGGATTTAAGTTGCCCCACCTCTAGACTGCAGTAACAACAACTCTACCAACTGTCAGCACTGCTCTAGGGGTATAACAGTGAACTACTTTGCAGGGTTTTTGTATCCTTTTTCTCAGACAGACTCGTGAGGTTAGGATGGGGGCAGAGATGAAATAGCTTGTCTTCGTCTTCAGGGGAGGCCCTTTTCTCAGTCCTGCTGCTGATAGAAGCCTATTTGATGGGGATGCACTTTCTCAGGGGCTGCTCCCAAGTTCAGCAACTCCCTGCTGAAGGGAGGCTAGGTAGCCCCCTGTCTATTTGTCCCCCACTGGTAGGTAAATGCATTTGTACTCAAGCAGTTCTTCAGCACATATGCCAGTCTGTTGCTGAAAGCATTTTTACCTGGTTGGGTACCACTTCTTTTATTTTAAATTTGTGTTTATAATTGATTTTCTTTATGGTATTTTTAAACAATATCTTGTTTTAACTGTACTTTACTAATGAGCACCATTTCTGGTAGAACAGTGGGATATAAATGTAGTTAATAAATTAATAACATTCAGCAAACTCAAATTGACTTTAGCTGAGCGGACAGAGAGGAAGCTACTGATTTTTACAATGTTGTATAGGGAAAAGCAACATGATTGCTTGTGTGAGACTTTGCTAAGACATGTTGCACACTTAATTTTGCATATGACTAGCTGGATGCAGCTGACTGGATTGGGCCATGGATCCAGGCCATGGATCCTGAGCTAATACACAGAAGGTCTTCTTGTGGTTACCATTTGCTCAATGGCAATGTTTAAAGGCCCTATGATGAGACCAAACCATGACAGAGATGGGTTTGGGATGTAAAATCCATTCCCAAACCTGTTTGTGAAAAACACAAGCATTTAGAGTGGTCTTAATTGCAGGATTTGATCCACTCTCTTGAAAACCCCAAAGCCAGCTGTGGAAATCAGCTGTACATCTGGCATCAGAACTCCTTCTGAAAACTAGTTGTTTCCCTTGTTCCCACATTACAGTGATGGTTTTCATATGTTCCATGACATGGTGTGATGTCTTAGGTTTTGTTCACATATATCACATTCATGGAACAGATGTTGTATTTGGTAAGTTTGGGATTCAGACATCTTTTCACTGTGCTGAGTATTTATTCTGGTAATTAAGGGAAGAGAAACCACTGGTTTTGTAATGTGTGAACAGCTTGAATAACTGGCCAGAGAACACCACTACATAGCATTAATTTATAGTGAGGTCCTTCTCATGTGACTTTCTGTGGAGCAGGAAAAGTGCTGTAGAATGTGTCTTCCTTGTGACTGGGCTCCTGACTGTACCAATAGCATATTCAGGTACTGTTTGCCTGGGTCTCCTGATTCCTTAGGCCTTCTGCTTACTTCCAAAATCCTTCTCCAAATAACCAGTTTGGATCTCTGGAAAAACCAATCTGTGTCCCTTCCCTGGAAGCTGTCTGGGCAGGGAGGACACAGTGATCAGGGATAGAAGTGGGGAGAGGAGGAGGTATCAGAATGAAAAAGAGAATTAAAAGGGGTGGAAGAAAAACAGAGAGGCATCACCCACTACTAGCATACAACCCCACAGATTACCCACTTGAATGAAAATGGTTTCCTACCTCTTACCTATACTCAAGCTCAAGCTATTCCAGCCAATGGCTGTGCTCTGTGAAATAATCACATGACTGGATAGCCATGTGAGTGACCTGGACTGCAGCAGGAGACATATGAATGGGGCTTCATCATACACTAAATATATCATTCACAGTTTAGAGTTCTGTAGGAACATAGCATTTCCATTTCCAGCTGTGACAGAAAGAGGTTGATGAGTGTCATAGGGCTCTTTTCTTCCATAGCTCTGTCATGATTCTGATTCCTATTGAACCCTTCAACCAGTGGTAGTCATCAAAATTATACATACGCTTTCTTCTTATGTGGCCATGTGGGGAAATAGGAAATCATTCGCGCTTCTCAAAGTGAGGACTACACAAAACCCCCTTAGGTAGCAATGTGTTTACTTCACTGCTTTAAAAATGGTGGTCTGCCAACTGCCTTTGGGTCTCTCCTGCTCATTCTGCTGAGTGGGGCTTGAACTTCTATCCCACGTCTTGCCCTAATGGCACCTTTGTTAATATCTGTGTAGCAATATGTCTATAACTCCCTTCACCAGATGTCATGTCTTGCATTCGCTATCTTTATCAAAGGCTAGGCATTAGTATCTTCATAATCATGTGGAGAGCCAGCTTAAAATAAATTGTCTGCCTGTCTTCGTTTCCTCCTTGAGAAAGGTGCAGCTTCTTTCAACAGATCTTTCCCCTCCCACAGACTTTTCTCAGAGGTGAGGGAGAGAGGGGCAAGAGACAGGATCTCCCATTGAGCTGAGATGCATGGAACGGGAGCTTGGAATTAACATGCACAGGCTGTAATTACAACTTCAGGCTGGTGACACCTCCACAAGTGTCTCTTTTAAAATAAAAAGCAGCTAAATTGATGGCTTATAGGACTGTGGAAGAAACTGGGTTATTTTTAACACTTTCCCTGTATGGCGGCTGTTAGTTCTCTGGGGGATGAAGGATGGCCCATGGAGAGCTGTACAGACCCTTGGGAGAAAAGTATTTTCCCTTTCATGCAGGACTCTATAGAAAAAGATAGCCCATGGTCAGTCTTGGCATGTAACTGGGATACTTTTTGGCATGGAACCTGGTTTGCTGGGGCAGGTACTGGGTTTTTTTATGTTGCACATTTTAAAAACGGTTGAAAATATTTTGCTTTTTGTTTTTATTTTTAAAAATTTGGTTACTATGATTGTTAGCCACTTTGGGCACCATTTTCTTGGAGGAAAAACAGGGTACAAGTAGTAACAACAGTTGCAGAAATGGAAGAACATTTGACAGGAAAGGCGCGCGCGCTCTCTCTCTCTCTCTCTCTCTCTCTCTCTCTCTCTCTCTGTGTGTGTGTGTGTGTGACATGATACAGTACATGCCTGTAACTGAATGCCCTGAGTTCATTAGTTTGGATTTTGTTGGGCTGCAGGATCTACTTAAAGGCAAGGCCTTGGCAAGTCAGATATGAATTAGTAACTCCCAACCTCAGACTTCCAGATACAGTGGGATCCAGGCCCATCTACAGAATAATTTTCTTCACAGTTACTGCTGTCCCTACTGTGGGCAAGGACATTAGAGCCGAGACGGGGGGAAAAATTTGATTTTAATGCAAGCCCCAGTAATCAGCTATTTGTGATGGAATTTTCTCTGTCCTGGTCTCCGAGGGATGAGAAGCAAGCAGAGAGGGAAGCAGGGTCAGAAATTAGTATGCAGAAATATCTGATCAGCCAAAGTAATTTTCTTTAATAATCGTATTCATACTGGCTGCTCTTCGCTCACTAGAAGAATTAAGTATTTAATAGTAATATATTTCATCTGGCAGCAGTTCCGTTTCGTTAGGAGCTGTGATGCCTCGTTGGGGTGGAGGGAGAGAGTGGGGGGGAGGAGGGTGGGTAGGTGGGTGGCTGGATAGGTGGGGAAAAGCAGAGAGGAGAGGAGGGGCAGGAACAAGAAGGAACTGACTGGAGAACAAAGCAAAAGCAGGGCTGCTTGATAACAGTACCCCCTCCAGCAGTACCCCTTTCATAGTCACAGAAACTGCTTTCCCATCATATATGCAAAGATTCAGTATTACCCTCTTTACTTAGAATGATATCTGCTTGGCTGTCTATTTTAGCAACCTCATCTCTTAACTGCCTTAGCAAGCCTTGGAATATTTTAGTGTTCGGAATCCTGTGTGATAATTAAAATGTACACTGTTTTGACATCTGAATGTGCAAACACACTTGCTGGGTAGTGGGAGAATGTATAATTTGAGGTGAATTTCCCCCAAAGTCTTTTAGCATCATATGCCACAGAAGTACCACTTTCAGTTGGCTTCCTACTGCTACGTTATGCACCCTGGGTTCATGAGGAAGACTTACATGACAGAGTATCTCTAAGCCGTATTCAATATGCCATCCATGTACAGCAGCCAGCCAGCTGCTTGAGGTTGCTTCTGAAACCAGAAGACTCTATATAGCCTGGCTTGTGCCAGAGATAGTTCACCATGGTTTGATTAATTCCCCAGTCAGTGCTGGCTCCAGGGTTTTGAGGGCCCTTGGGCAAGACATGGTGAATGGCTCGTTTCCTTCACCGACTCCACACTGTCCTGCTCATCAGCTGCTATTGCTCCTTCTCACCTTTTCCATCACTGCTTTCACTTGTTTGCTTGACTAGCAGAGAACCAATGAGCGAGTAGGGAGAGACATCTACTGCTCCTCCTTTTCATCACCTTTATTTGTATCAGAGGAAGGGGCAGGTGAACAAGCTGCTGAAGAAGAGGAGCAACTCTAAGAGGTCCTGTTGAAGCAATGCTTATCTATGCTTGAACTATGCTTATCCTCGATGCCAGCCCACAACCAAAAATCCTGGTTTTGCAAAATCTTCCCAATGGCATTCAACTTACCTCCCTTTTGCAACAGATTTTCAGGGAAATTCTACTTCTTTTAGAAAACAAAATAACGAACACAGCTGCTATAAAGGCAGTAGAGCAGGAAAAAAGTATGTTTTCACATAAGTATTATGGGTCAATGGTGCAGGGTTTAGTAAGTTTAAAGCTACATAACATACAGAAATTTCCATACATCCACTTTTTAGTTGAGATTTTGCAGTGCATCATTGGTGCTGTATAAAGCCTGAATAAACATGAAGTCATCCCTGAATTCATGAAAAAAAAAGAAATGCTCACTTCCTTGGCATTGGTGCTGCAGAGCAGTGGGATGCTTCTTGGGTTAAAAAGCAGGAAATCCATTAAAATCCTGAACCTCTTTTGCTCCTGGAGAATGAAGGGTTTCCCATATTTATCCTCTGATAGATATCTGGAGCTGCATTTGTCAACCGACTACTACTACTTGTTCTCAAACTATTGGGAAATAAAAAGAATGGGGAACAGAAGGTTGGCATTCTTATTTTAATTCTATCCAACAGGGATGGTGGAATGTATGACCTTCCTGATGTCAGAGTACAGTTCCCATCAGCCCAAGTAGCATATATGATGGTGAGGGGTGAGTAGAGTTGTAGTCCAACATCTGGAGAGCTGCATGTTCCCCACCCCTGCTGTGCAAGCAGCTGAAACTCAATGAGGAAGAATGATGCATCCGATTAGCCATCAGTGTCTATCTCCAGCACTTCCTTTCTTCAGCACTGGTATGTGATGGTGGCTTCATTCTTGACAGCAAATGAGTTCTCTTTGGGCTCATTCACATGATGCATGAATATCACCCTGGATGACTTGCAGCTGCATCACTAAACCAATTCCAGCGGAAAACTTTGCCTTCAAAGTGGTTTGAGGTAATGGCAGCAGCACAGCACATCCTTTGCATGTGGCGGGTCTCAAGGTTCAGCTCTGGCATTTCCAACCAGG